>NC_137003.1:42424471-42469471 GCF_032717465.1 Coenobita brevimanus | reverse complement strand
CGCCACTCTCCCCACCTGTTCACATCTGCTCCCCAGCTTCCCATCTCCCTTCCTCTCTCCCACACTTACTCTATTCTCCCCATTCATGCGTCTACCCAACATACCCCTTCTCCCCACATACCCCACTCTACCCATACATTCTTCCCCACTAACCCCTCTCCCTTTCCCGACCTACCCACTCTCACTCTTTATATATATTCTTCTTTCATTTTTTCTTCTCCTTTCCGTATAATTTAATAGGCACCTTATATAATGAGTATATTAGATAGGTTTGCATTATATAAAGCATCTCTTCTTATCTCTCTTGCCCTCCCCCATCTCCTCCCTCTCTTTCCACTTCCATCCTTTTCCTCTCCTAGTTTCTTCTCTCCTCCACTCTCATTTATTCTCCAGCCCTCTCTTTCGTACCCCCGACTCTCCTTTTGTTTTCATTCTTCTCCATTTTACTTCTTTTGTATATTCTCTTCCATTTTCCGATTTCCTCTTTTCCTCCCTCTCCTTTCCCTCCTCCCTTTTCTTACCTCTGCTTTTCCCTCCCACTTCTCTCCTTCCTGTCTCGTTCCTACCCTTTCATTCTCCTTTTCCCCTTTCACCCCTCCCTCCTTTATCCCTCCTCCCCCCTCTTTCCTTCCACCTTCATCATCTCTCACTTTTCCTTTCTTCCTCATACTTCCGCTTCTTCTACCCCTCGCCCTCCACTCCACACCATCTGTCTCTCCTCCTTTCCTCCAGCTCCTCCTTGTATTTTTTCTTTCTTCCCTTCCTTCCTTCTCTCCCTTCCCTCTTTCTCTTCATTTCCTCCTATTCCGCCTTCTTCCCTTCTTTCCTTCCTCCTATTCGCCCTCTTTCTCCCTCCCTTTCTTCTCCCTCTCCTCTTGTTCTCCCTCACCCCCTCCCCCTTTCTCCCTTCCTGCCTGCCTCTCTCTCTCTCTACGCCAGAAAGTTGGTATTTGACTAATTCCGCTTCACACAACCAGTAATTTCAGTGTGGCGTTGTGGTGCTTTGGCTGTCTGTTTGCCTGTCTGTCTGCCTTTCTGCCTGCCTGCCTGTCTGTCTTCGCCTGTCTTTCTGTACCTGCTTGTGGGTTTGTCTCTCTGCCTGTTTCTGCCTTTTGTTGCATCTTTTTGCCTGTATGTGTGTCTGTCTCTCTTTCTGCCTGCCCCTGTCTGTCTTCCTATCCAACTTTGTCCGTCTGTCTGTCTATCTCTGCCAGTCGATTTTTCCGTGAGCATCTGTCTTCTTTTGTATTACTTCTCTATTTTTCTGTCTCGTGTCTGTCTGTCAGTGTGTCTGTCAGTGTGTCTGTCAGTGTGTCCGCCTGTCTTTGTCGGTTTTTCTGGTCCTGTTTTTGCCTGTCTGTTTTTCTCGATTACTAGTGTTTCGGTATTATTCTCTGTCTGTATCCATTTGTCTGTCTGTCGTTTCATCTCCCTGTCTGTCGGTTCTTCTATCTGTCTTTCTTCCTCCCTCGTCTGTCTGTCGATCTGTCTGTCTGCTGGTCAGTCTGTTTGTGTCTCGCGAACCGAACCTTTTCTCTAAAAATGTCTCTGTACCTGACTTTCACTATACCTCTGTCTGTCTGCGTGTTTGTTTTGTCTCTCGGTTTTTCTGTTTACTTGTTTTGTTTGGTGTTTTTCTCCGGTTTTCTGTTTCTCGGCGTGTAGGCGTACCCTTACCCGCGTAGAGTTGTCTGTCTGTTGGTTTTTCTCTCTCCCTTTCGGTTTTCTGTCGGTCTGTTTGCTTTCTTGTTTATGTTATTGATCGACCTACCCACTGTCTCTGCCTATTTCCCCTACCTACTGCCCCCCTACCTACTGCCTCCCACCTACTGCCCCCTGCCTACTGATCCCTAGCTGCTAACCCCTACCTACCGACCCCTGCCTACTGCCTTTCCCTACTGCCTTTACCTACTGCTCCCCTACTTACTGATCTCCTACCAACTGTCCCTTCCTACTTCCCCCTTCCTACTTCCCCTACCTACTTTCTCCTCCCTACTGCCCCCTACCTGCTTCCCCCTCCCTGCCTGCTCGTCCCCCTGGTGACTATCTACCAAGGGCCACAAGTTTGTTCATAACAGTGACTGGCCTAACTACACCCCTCCCTCCCCTCTCCCACCATCCCTGCCTCCCTCTTTCCTTGCCTCTTCCCTCGCTTCCTTCTTCCCTCCCTGTCTCCCTCTTTCCTTGCCTCTTTCTTCTCTCCCATTATCTCTCCTTGCCTCTCTTTGCCTCCCTAGCGGCATTTTCCCTCCATTTCTCTCTCTTATTGCTCCTCCCTCCCTGCCTCTCTCAACTTCTTCCTGCTTTCCTCACTTTCTCCTTTCTTTCCTGCCTTAATGCATCTCTACCTGCTTCCTTCTTTTCCCCTCTTCATTGCTCCATACTCCCCCTCTCTCCATTCCTCTCTCATTTTCTCTTCTTTCTTCCCTCCTGTCACTTCTTCCGTCCCTTCATTCACTTCGTCCCTCTTTCCTTTCCTCACCCTCTCCCTACTCCCTCCTCCATCATTGCTTCCCTCACCCTACCTCTTTCCCCTCCCTCCCTTTGTTTCCTCTTCATCTCCTTCACTTCCCTCTTATCCCTCTCCTCTCGCTTCTGTTATCTCTGCTTCCCTTCGTGATTTCCTCCCTGCCATTCTGTCTCCCTGTCTTTCACTCCGTCTTTCTCCCTGCGTCATTAATCTCTCAGCCTCTTCTCTCCCTTCCCCTCACCCTGCCTCTCACCCTACGTCTCTCTACCTCGCACCCTACCTTTCACCCTAACACCTACGTTATCTCTCACCCCACTTCTCATCCTACCTCTTACCCTGTCTCACCTTACCTCTCTCTCTCTCTCTCTCTCTCTCTCTCTCTCCTTGTCACCCTCCCTTCTTTCCTACCAATCGCCCTCCCACCCCCTCCCATACCCCTCTCCTTGCCTGTCTTCCTCCCTCCTTTTCCCTTCTCCCTGTCACTCTATCGTCCTCCCTACCTCTTTATTTCTCTCTTTACCTCTCTCCTTTCCTCTCTGCCTATCTCTCCCTTCCTCCCTATCTTTCCAAGGGTTTTTGCTTCTCTCCCTACCTTCCTCCCTGTCTCTCTGCTTCTGCCCCGACATCTCTGCTTTTTTCTCTTCTTCTCTGCTTTTATTTCTCTTTCTTTCCCTCCATGTCTGCTTCTCTCTTCCTTCCTCCCTTCCTCTCTCTTTCTCTTCCTACCTTCCTCCTGGTCTCTCGTTCCTTTCCATATTTTCCTTCTTGCTCCTCAATTTCTCTCCTTGTGTCTGCTTTCTCTCTCTCTCTCTCTCTCTCTCTCTCTCTCTCTCTCTCTCTCTCTCTCTCTCTCTCTCTCTCTCTCTCTCTCTCATAAAAAAGATATCTTGGTTATTATTTACGCAAAATAAATAAGAACGTAGAAGGACAAACAGGTATTTTTTTTTTCATTCTTTTCTCTATTTGCATTCCTTTGTACTCCTTTGCACTCTTCTCTCTCCATTTTCCATTTTATACACACACACACACACACACACACACACACACACACACAGGTTAGATCTTCAGTGTAGCAATACCACTTTCACCTTAACTTTGCCCAGATTTCCGTGTTTTTACAGTTAATCCCACGTAATTCATTGACAGAAAAAGACACTGCTTCGGCTCTACGTCCTTACTGTAGCACTTCTTCGTGACTAGCGTTGTATTCTGCTAGTAGCCTCTTGCTTCAACTGAACATTCAAGGTGGATGGATGGCAATTTTAAGCCAAGTTAAAGTAAAAGGAGTATAGTTTTGCTTTGACAGTTAGATTCTTACAAGCCAATACACTTCGTGCTTTTATATGCATTTCTTGTGTACGCCCTCATTTTTTCCTCCCTTCCTCCTTTAGTTTCTCTTTTCCTTCCTCTTTCCCTCCCCCCTCCATCCCACCTTCCTTCCTTTTTTTCCTTCCTCCCCTTTCCACTTTCCTTCTTTCCTTCTCCCTCCTTCCCTTCCCCAAGACTACCTCCATCTTTGTCTTCTTGCCTGTTTGCATTCCTTCTTCCTTCGAAATGGCATTTTCTGCCTACTTCCCTCATACTCTCCCTTTCCTCCCTTCCTCCTCTCTCCCTCCCTTCCTCCCTCGTTCTCTCTCGTTCCTTCATTCCTCTTCTCTCCCTCCCTCCCGCATGCCTACCTCCCTCCTTCATTGCCTTTTACCCTTACTGCATACCATCCTTCCTCTCTTTCTCTCTCTCTCTCTCTCTCTCTCTCTCTCTCTCTCTCTCTCTCTCTCTCTCTCTTTCTCTCCCTCCCTCCCTCCCTCCTCCCTCCCTCCCTCCCTCCCTCCCTTCATCATTGCCTCTTACCCTTACTGCATGCCTGCCTCCCTCCTTCCCTCCTTCCCTGCATTCCTTCCTGTCCTCTCCTTCATTCTTGTCCTCCCACTCTGCATGCCTCCTCTCTCTCTCTCTCTCTCTCTCTCTCTCTCTCTCTCTCTCTCTCTCTCTCTCTCTCTCTCTCTCTCATCAAACATGTTCGAATTTCTGGCTGTCCCATGCTTGTCCGTGTTCGAGAGAGAGAGAGAGAGAGAGAGAGAGAGAAGAGGGAAGAGGAAGTGAGAGGTGACAAAAGGACTGGTCACAAGAGGGGAGGAAGAAGAGAAGAGAGGTTGGGAGGGGAGGAGGATGAGGTAGGAAGGGGGAGGAAGGGAATGATGATGGAAGGAGGGGAGGAAACAAGGAAGAGGAGGAGACAGGAGGGCAGGAGAAAGCAGGAGAGAGGAGGCAGGGAAGAGAGGAGAGAAAGGAGAGAGGGGGGAGGATGAAGTGGATGTGAAGTGAGGGGAGATGAGGGGAAGGGGAGAATGTCAGAGGTCCGCTCACTAACAACCTAACAAACTCCCTAACTACCAGGGCTCTTCAACTTGCGACCCGGGGAGAAGAGGTGGGTGGAGAGAAGAGGTGGATCGAGAGAAAGGATGGATGGGGAGAAGGGATGGGTGAAGAGAAAGGATGGGTGGGGAGAAGGGATGGATGGGGAGAAGAGGTGGGGTGAGGAGGGGAGATGGAGTAGATATGGGAAGTGGGGTGAGAAGAATAGAATAGTAGGTAAAAAAGAAGTGGGGTGAGGAGTGCTAGTGGAAGTGGGGAGAGAGAGGGGCGGGAGGGAGAAGGCGGGGAGAGGGAGAGGGAGGTTGATGAGAAAGAGGGGTAAGGAAAAAGGGGGAGATGAGAAAGTAGGTATGGGAGGTGGGGAGAAAAAAAAAAGGGAGACAGGATGGGGAGTAATGAACTTGGTAAGTGAGGAAAAAAATACGAGTGGGGGAAGGGGGAGACTGGGAGATAAATGGAAGGCGGAGTAGAATTGTAAACGGGGAGAATATGGGGAGAAAAAGTTAATGGTATGCAAATATACCGTAGAGATAAGGAAGAGTCTTGAGTTCTCCCCCCCCCCTCCTCTCTCTCTCTCTCTCTCTCTCTTTGATACACTGTGATCCTCCTCCTCATCTCCCTGACTACATCTTTCCCTCCTGCCTTTCGTCCTGCCTCCCTCTTCTCCCTTTCTCCCTCCTCCCTTTATCTACGCATCCTCCCTCTCCTACCATTCTCCTCTTCTTCTTCCATTTCTTTTTTTTTCTGCTCTCTCTCCTTATTTTCCCTTCTCCCTTCTATCTCTCCCATTTCTCCCTTTCTGTTTACTCCCTTTTCTTACCTTCTCTCCTCTCTTTTCTCTCTCCACCCTTCCTCTTCTTCCTTCTCTTTCCACACCTCTCTACTCCTTCTTCCTTCCTTCTTTTTTCTTATTTTCCCTTCCACATCCCTCCTTTCGTCATCCAATACTCTCCTTCTTCCATATTTTCTTTACTCTTCCTTTTATCCTTTTCTTCTTCCATTCCTTCTTTTCTCCACTCTCTCTCTCTCTCTCTCTCTCTCTCTCTCTCTCTCTCTCTCTCTCTCTCTCTTTTCCTTGCTTCCCATCTCTCTCCCTTCCTTCCTCCTTCCCTCCTTTTTCCACTTCATACTTCACCTAGGCCTGTCTTTCTCTCTTCTTTCTCCCTGTCTCTTTTTTTTTCCATCCACCTCTTCTCTCTCTCCTTCCTTTCTAACCCCTCCTCTCTCCGCTCTTTCTCCCTCTCCCTTCCTCAATCTTCCTCCCTCTGTCTTCATCCCTTCTTCCTCCTTTCCCCTCTCTCTTCCCTTTCTTTCCCCCCCCTCTCCTTTTCTCCCCCCTTCCCCAATCTCTTCCCTTTCCTCTCTTCCTCGCTTCCCCTCTCTCTTCCCTTCCCTCTCTTCCTCGCTTCCCCTCTCTCTTCCCTTCCCTCTCCCTCTCTCCCTTCCTTCCCCCTTCCTCTCTCTCTCTCTTCCCTTGCCTCTCCCTCTCTCCCTTCCTTCCCCCTTCCTCTCTCTCTCTTCCCTTTCCTCTCCCTCCTTCCCTTCCTCCTCCCTTCCCCCCTCTCTCCCTCCCTTCCCAGCCGCTGATAAGGACGGAGTCTTCACAACCAATAGTGTAATTTCCGCAGGCTTGAGCTTCCAGGAAAACCAGTGTGAGGTAGGCAGGGGGTATGCAGGCAGGGGGAGGTAGGCAGACAGGGAAGAGGCAGGCAGGCAGAGAGGGAGGTAAGCACGGAGGTAGGTAGGCAGGAAGGAAGTAGGCACGGAGGTAGGCAGGCAGGAGGGAGGTAGACACGGAGGTAGGCAGGCAGGGAGGAGGTAGGCAGGTAGGAGGGAGGTAGGCACGGAGGTAGGTAAGCAGGCAGGGAGGAGGTAGGCGCGGAGGTAGGTAGACAGGAAAGAGGTAGGCACGGAAGTAGGCAGCAGGGAGGAAGAAGACAGGCAGGGAGGAGGTAGGCTAGCAGGGAGGAGGGAGGCACAGAGGTAGGCGGGCAGGGAAGGGGTAGGCATGGAGGAGGGCAGGCAGAGGGGAGGTAGGAAAGTAACGTGGTAGGTATGGAGGAAGACAGGTACGGGGCTGATAGGGAGGGAGACATGGGGTAGGCAGGAAGGTAGGCAGGGAAGCAGAGGTAGGAAAATGGGTAGGAAAATGGGTAGGTTGGAAAGTAGGTAAGGGGGCAGGCAGATAGGCATGTACTGTAGGTAATAATGTAAGAAAAACGGGGAAGCAGTGAGGTAGGCAGAGGAAAGACAGATGGGTAGGCAGGGATGTAGGTAAGAGAGTAAGCAGGCAGAGTTAGGAACTGGAAGGTAGGGAACGAGTCAGGGAGGTTAGAAGAGAATAAAGAAGTAAAGAGGGAGGGAGGGAGGGAGGGAGAAGAATATGGAGGCAAACTACGAGGTAATGAGGAGAATTGAAAAAGGAAGAAGGAAGGTAAGGAAATAAGGAGGAAATTAAGTAAGGAAATTGGGAAGGAGGAAGGAGAGTAACCAAGAGAGAGAGAGAGAGAGAGAGAGAGAGAGAGAGAGAGAGAGAGAGAGAGAGGACGAAGGCAGGGAGGTAAAGACACAGGAAACGAAGTAGGGGGTGAGAGAGGGAGGGTAGAGGGGCCAAGGAGAAGGGTAGGTAGGTAACGAATGAGGCAGGAAGGGAAATGGAGAGGCAGGAAGGAAAGTATGGAGGTAAAGAGGCAAGAACGAGTAGGAAGGCAGGAAGAATGATAGCCAGCGAAGGAAGTGGAAAGGCAGAGTAGAAAAGGAGGTAGATGAAATAAAGACAGGTATAATAGAAATAAGAAGGGAGGAAAATGAAGAGTGGCAAATGGACAAAGAAAATGAGTAGAAAGCCAGGCAATAAAATGGAAGGCAGGCGGGCACGCAGGCAAGCAAAGTAAGCAGGCAGGCAGGCAGGCAAGCAAGCAGACAGGCAGGCAAGCAAGCAGACAGACAGGCAGGTAGGCCCGCAGGCACACAGGCAAGCAAGCAAGCAAGCAAGCAGACAGGCAGGCAAGCAAGAACACAGGCATGCAGTTAGACAGGCAGGCACACAGGCAAGCAAGTAAGCAAGCAGACAGGCAAGCAGGCAGGCAGGCAGACAAACAGGCAGGCAGGCTTGGAGGAAAGAGGGAGGATTGAGGGAATTATGTGGGAAGGGAGGGAGGGAGGGAGGGAGGGAATGAAGGAGAGAACGGGGAAGGAGGAGGGAGAGAGAAAGGGGAATGACCTATATACACTTTGTGTCAGATGGCGAGAAAGAGGGTGGATATGAGAGAGAGAGAGAGAGAGAGAGGACAATAAGAAGGGAGGGAGGGCTGGTGGAGGAAGAGAATAATGAAACAGAGATGGAAGAAAGAAGAAAAGAAGACCATTGGGAAAGAGAGGAAAGAAGAGAATAAAATAAGAAGAGAGGGAGAGGAAGGAGTGAAAGAATGAGAGGGAGAGAGGGACGGATTATGGCGACGAGGGGAGAGGAAAGAAAGGCGGACAATAAAGGAAGAATATTAAGAAGACCTACAAGGTTTAACATATTACTGAGAGAGAGAGAGAGAGAGAGAGAGAGAGAGAGAGAGAGAGAGGTATATTTGATGGAGGTAGTACATTGATGATAAAGGAGAGAACACATTGCACTCCAATTCTGAACAATAAATTTCCTCCCTGAACGAAGCCTTGTGACTCTGCCTTGGGATACTCTTTGCAACTACACGCTTCCCAGAATTTATTGGGCGGGTCCATATATCTTCCGCGCCTTTTTTTGCCAGTCCGAGATTTTTCCATAATTTACTCTGCCGCTTTCCTGTTATATTTAATTGTTTTATTTTTTGCATATTCCTATAAACTACAATACAATTTCCATTTTTCATATAGTGGCTTCTTCTTTTTCATATTTTCTTTTGATTTTGTATTCTTTTTTCTTACATTTTTCTATATATTTCGTATTCTACTCTTTTTTTTTTTTTTTTTTTTTATAAATCGTAGTTTGTCCCTCTTCCTTTTGCGCCTTATTTCACGTAGCTCATTGGCAGAAAACTTGACTGCAACTGCTCTACATCATTTCCATAGCACTTCTTCGTGATTGGTATCGTATGAAATTCATCCCTTTTTGCAACTTAGCATTCAAGATGGAGAGATGGCAATTTCAGGCCAAGTTAAAGTGAAAGGAGTATAGAGAGGGACGCCTTCATGTGGTGACACTGATATAGCAGGGCGTCTCCAGTGTCCGGTTATACAAACGTCTCTCAACTCGCTCCATATCCACCAAAAGTAGGATGGTGGACTACCTATGAAGGACAGTTTCAGCCTGCAGTCCACTGGGTTAACGTTTCAGATGAACCTGGAGCAACTACTACTACTACTACTACTGTATTGTGTGTGTGTGTGTGTGTGTGTGTGTGGATGGAGAGGAGAAGGGGAACCTGGCCACATTCAGCTCTTCTAAACAGGCTGAAGTCAAAAGCATTTCGTCTTATCAGCTTCCCTTCTCTTTAATCCCCTTTTAACTTTCCATGTAAATATTCTAGATTCTACCGCAATCTTTTTTTCGGTCCTCCCTTGTTTATTATAGTTTTTAAGTTTTTATTGCCCTTTTTCCTGCTCTTACAAAATATCACCAAGAACAGGAAGAAGTATTACCTATGAATTTTGACCTGAACAGAATGGAAATAGGAAGGCTTAATATTTTGCTTACTATATGCGAGATTATATTTTATTTAAGGTAACGTCAGACGATTTTGTTCGGCTCAGAGAAATCCCTCATGACAAAATAAAGAAAGGAAAACTAAAAATGTAATTCTGTTGACGTTTTGGCCTTGAAGTTAGCACGTTTTTTTAGTTATTCCAGTTGACTCCTGTGGATTATACTTAGCTCAGAAAAAATAGCATGGCAGCCAGAGGATTAAGAGGGCACATCATCATCATCATCATCATCATCATCATCATGTCTCTACCCTCGTTTCCTCTCTCTGTATGGGGTGCGGACGTCAGGGGTAAGGAAACAAAGGGAATGGAAACAAAATAAACAAGTGAGTGAGTAAACAAGACAAGTCCCCAGAGGTGCCGCTGGTACAGGCGTCAACAAACACCAACTCTCCTCCCCTCACCCCTCTCCCCCTCTACTCTCCCCCTTGCCCTCCCTCTCCCTCTACCTCTCCCCTTTTCGACTCCCTGCATTCCTCCCTACTTAGCCCTCCCCCCTTCCCTGCTCCCTATATTCTCCCATCTTCCCTTCCCCTCTCTTCAGCTTCCCTCTCCTCTACCCTCCTTGTGTCCCTCTCCCCCTCTCCTTACCTTCCCTTACCCCTTATCCCCCTCTTCCCTTCTCTTCTCCCATCCCTCTCCCTTCTCTCCTTGCCTCTCCCCCTCCTAGTTCTCCATGAATCATCGTTCTCCTACACCCTAACCACCACACCTCCTCCCTCTCCCCTCACCACGATCCCACCATCCATTCCCCCACCCCCAGCACCCCCTCCCCCCTCTGCCATTCATCACGAGCACGTCAAAAGTTTACCCCATGAAGAACTCTCCTCCAGGCAGATTATATTCACGTTATCCTCCACATACCCCTTCCACCCGCTCCATCCCCTCCCTCACCCTCCCTCCCTCGCCCTTTCCCCCCTCACCCCCTCACCTTCTCCTCCCCTTTCTCCCCCCTTTCCTGTCTATTCTCTTCTCCTCCGTCACCAATGCCCTCCTTCCGTATCCATTTAATGCAGCTCTGCCATTTTTTTTTTTTCCGCATTTTTGGCCTCTGTTACGTCCCCCTCTCTCTTTAAGCTTTTGGACGGCGAAAAATGATGGAGGGGAGTTTGAGAAGAAAGGGAGTGGGTAGGGAGGGGAGGAGAGGGGGAGTGGGGAGGGAGGAGAGGAGAGGGGGAGTGGGGGGAGGAGAGGAGAGGGGGAGTAGGGAGGAAGGGAAGGATAGGAGGGGGGGGGAGAAATGCAGCACACAAGTTACTTAGCAATACATCGCCAGTACTTGCAATCACTCAGGCACGCACAATATATAGATTAAATAAGATTACGACGATTATTTAATTCCACTTCCGAAGCACAAATGCCACTTTTAACCATGCTCGTTCTGTACTCATAATTGCATTGAATATAATTATATATTGGCCAGGGAAAGGAATTTATTTTCTTCCTATTAATTTCTTTATATAAATTTCTTATCGTATATCCAAATCCTATATAAAAGTCCTATAATTTGTCCTAAATAAGTGTGTGTTATGTCCAAGAACAGTAATTATATATATATATATATATATATATATATATATATATATATATATATATATATATATATATATATATATATATATACCCGGTATACATATTTATACCGAAAGTCAAAAAATAAATTAGTTGCGGAATGACTGTGATACAACGCCTTTTAATTTCATTGTCATTATCTGTATGACTTTAACCTCTTCCTGAGACCTTGGTATTTAACATTTTAGCCCACCGTTTCTCCAGGCCATTCTTATTTTATGTAATTTTAAGCCTCCAGTCTAAAAACAGTTAACCTTCTGCAGTAGAGTTATATATATATATATATATATATATATATATATATATGCTTTTTCCAGCATTTACTTTGAGTTTTCGAGAGATACTTTATTATTTGAACTGGAGGGGTAAGGTTAGTGTGCACAAGCGGGGTCAGCGTGCACAGTTGGGGTCAAAGTGCACAGGTGGGGTCAAGGTGCACAAGGGGCAAGGTGAACAGGTGGGGTCAAGGTGTATAGGTGGAGTCAAGGTGCACAGGTGCGATCGCGTTGTACCGGTGGGGTCACAGTGCACATGTGGGATCAAGGTGAACGAGTGGGGTCAAGTGCACAGGTTAGATTAAGGTGTACAGGTGGGGTCAAGGTGCACAGGTGTGATCAAGGTGCATAGGTAGGTCAAGGAGCACAGCTGGGAGTCAGGGTGCGCAGATGTGGTCAAGGTGTACATATGAGATCAAGGTGCACAGGTGGGGTCAAGGTGCACAAGCTGTGTCAGTGTGCACAAGTGGGGCAAGGTGCACAGGTAGGGTCAAGGTGCACAGGTGGGGTCAAGGTGCACAGGAGGCTCAGGGTGCACAGTCAAGGGTGTCGAGTCCACTGCTTTAATCACAGCCGGTTGGCCAGTTCTATTTGCATACCGAGTTTCATTGCTGTCTGTCCTGTCGTTTATGAGTTTGATGAAAAACAGACGGTGGACAGACGCCAGATAAACAGACAAAAGACAGACAGAAAGACACTAGACATACTGATAGGACAGACAGAAAGAGACAGACGCCAGGAATATGAAGAACAGGTAGGCAGACAGACACTAGACAAACAGATATCAGACAGACAAATAGGCAGACACAGACTGTTGAAACAGACTCCAGAAAGACCGACAGCAGACAGATACAGATGGACACCAGACCTAGATAAGACAGACACACAGACAGACAGACAGATTCCATATATAACAGTAACAGGCAGACAGATAAACAGACCAGACATAAGGGTAACAGACAGACACCAGACACACATATAAGACAGACAGACACACACCAGGATGTGGATGAGGGTGTGGATATGGAAGGTCATTGAGAAGAGGGAGGTAAATTACATTCCAGCCTAATTATGTCCATTATCGCTGACTTTATGAGCTTTATTGCCCTCCCTTCCATCACGTTCTTCCTGCCTCATCTCCCCTTTTTTTATTATGGTCATTATTGTCTTTACTACTCTTTGCCATCACATTTTCTTTCTCCATCCTATTTCTTCTTCCTTTTGTCCTCCCTAACATCAATTTTTTCCTGCCTCTTCTTTGTTTTTTATCATCACTGTCTTTATTGTCATCATTACTCTTTGCCAACACATGTTTCAATTCTCCATCCTATTCCTTCCCCACTATACCAACATTCTTATCGCCATCTTACATCTCTTTCTCTATCCCTTTCATCCCTTTAGCATCAGTATCATCATTGTCTTTATTTCTCTTTCTCATCACATATCTGGTTCTCTCTGCTTTTCTTCCTTTATCATTACTATCATCATTACCTTTATTAGTGCCCTCACCTCTCTCTCTCTCTCTCTCTCTCTCTCTCTCTCTCTCTCTCTCTCTCTCTCTCTCTCTCTCTCTCTCTCTCCCATCCCCCACTCCTCCCCCCCCTCCAGCAGGTAGGAATGACACCCCTCTTCCCCCACTCATGCCACTCGCCCGCCTAAACATTTACGGGGCTTCCTGGAGTGGGGGATTAACTGGCTTTTAGAGTAATGGGGTCGATGGGGAGGGGTAGGGGGAAGGAAGGAGTGGGGAGTTGGTGGGAGTGGGAGCAGTGGGTAGTGGGGAATGATGGGGATAGGAAGTGAGGTGAGGGAAATGGGAGTCGGGTGTTGGGATGGAGTAGATGGGGAGAAGCGTAGGAATTGGGGAGTGGGGAGAATGAGGAATGGGTAGTGGAGTGGGAGTAGGGGGAGAAGGCATGGAGAGAGAAGAGGATGGAGAAAGAGAGGGAAGCTACGGAGATGGGCTGGGAGGGGGAAGCTGAGAGGGGTGAGGGAATGGGGAAGAATGAGGAGGAGTGACAGGGATGGGGAGGTTGGTAGGTAGTGGGGTGAGGAAAGGAAATAGTGTTTGGGGAGTAATTGGGAGAAAATCGGGAGGGTGGGGAGTAGGATGTGGGGTGGGGATGGAAAGGGGGAATGAAAATAAAGAAAGGGAACTGCATGGAGAGAGAGAGAGAGAGAGAGAGAGAGAGAGATTGATTTGATTTGACCCCAATGGGGCTAGTTTATTGGACACCCCACACTTCATCCTATGAAGGGGCAGCGTCAAAAAAATACATAGATACAGCATCATACAAAGAATTTAAAAGGGGTATCCAAAAGGAAGGCAGTATCTCAGCGAGATGCATCCCTATCTGCATTACAAAAGTCTTACAACAGTATATCAACATAAATATAACTCATTTTATATTATCAGTATGCATAGGGTGAGAGAGTTGGACGAACTGATCACACATGTATGACATAAGTTCTTAAGTTGAAAAATTTTATAACAGTTATATTAGGCTATGTGTATTTTGGGGGCAATTGTTGTGTTACTGAGGAGAAGCAAATAATTTATACTTCCTCAGTATTTTTCTGACAATATCATTTTCTAACATAAATTTTGCCTGACTCTCTATTGTCATAAACTGAGTATTCCTGTATTCACGTATGAGTGGACATTCCAATAGATAATGCTTCAAAGTGTGTTTGTTGGGTTGTTCACATACTTTGCACTTCCTCTTCTCCTCATCAACCTGCCAACCCAGTTCCCAAGGGTAACAGTAGCCAAGCCTTATTCTTGCATGTACAGAGTCAACCCACCTACTTGTCGTATGTCTGCCATATACGTAACTTGTCATCAGTGCAACTGTGTTGTAGTAGTGTATGGAAATGCTGGTGTTGTGTTCTCTGAGTCTAAGGTCAGTCACCCTTTCTTTTTGTATGGTCATGATCTTTCTTTTAAGTTGTCTAAGTGAAAGTCCCAGGTCATAGTCACAAGTGTCCTTGTTAGAAGCCTCCTTGGCTAAAAAGTCAGCTCTTTCATTAGAGAGAGAGAGAGAACGTAGATGCTGGTCGAAGTGGAGGAGAAATAGAAACCAAAATATGATTGAGGCAGCTGGAGAGATGGAGGGAGAGAGGAATGGAGATAAAAAATGGAGGGAGGAAATGGAGAAGGAATTGAAAATAGATGTGATTGAGGAGACGCCGGTTTGGAAGCGAGATTGGGTAAGATTGGAGAGAAAGGAAGTTGATATGGAAATGAAAGTCGGAAGGTAAGAGAAGGAAAAGGGGAAAAAGTGGTTTGAAAAAAGGGAAAGAAGAGAGAGAGAGAGAGAGAGAGACCCACTCCTTCCCTTCCCTTCTGTCCATATCTTCTCGTCATCTCTTCTCTCCACCTGCACTCTCACCTTCTCTTTCCACTACTTCTCTCACCACTTCTCTCTACCTCTTCTATTTACGACTTAGCTCCATCAATATTCTAACCTCTTCTCTCCACCACTCACCCTTCTTCACTCCTCTCCATCACACTCCTCTCAACCACGTCTCTCCACCACTTTTGTTTTTACTTCTCTCCATCACGCTCCTCTCCATCGCTTTTCCCACAACTACTCACATCTCCACTACTCACATCTCTTCCTCCACGACTCTCTTCTTCTCTTCACCAATTCTCTCGCTTCTTCTCTCTCTTTGCATCACCAACCTGTGAGGATAAATAAGAGATCATAATTAACAAGAGCAAAAGCAATAACGACAACAATAACACTAACAATACCTCATAATACAATTACTCATGATGATGATGATAATAATAATAATAATAGTAATAATAATAATAATAATAATAATAATAATAATAATAAATAGTAATAGCAGTAGTCAGGATAATAATAATAATAATAATGATAATAATAATAATAATAATAATAATAATAATAATAATAATAGTAATGGTGACTAATAATAATATATAATCATTATACCACTATCATCATATCATAGTAACTCATAGCAACAGAAGTTATTAAGGCAAAACGATATACAGCGGCCATATTGGAAGAAAATAGTAGAGATAATAGAGATAAAGATAGGAGAGACAGAAGAGGAGATAACAGAGAAAATAGATATAATTGAGGTAATAAAGATAACATAACGAAGAAGAAAATGGGAAAAGGGAAAGATAATTATAGAGGAAAAAATTGGAAACAGGGAGATTAGAAGAAGGTGAACTATGTGAAGGAGAGAAAGAAGAAAGAGAGAGAGAGAACTAATGTGTGAAAGAAAGGGAGGAGGGAAAGAGAGAGAGAGAGGAGAGAAAAGATGATGTGGAGAAAATAGAGATGAAGAAAAAAGGGAGGGAATAAGGAAGAAAAAGGGAGCGATGGATTTATTGAAACAGGTATGGTATATTATCAGGGGAGAAGAGAATGAAAAAAGGGAGAAAACTTTAAGACAGAAATAAAAAGAAAAAAAGTCTACGGTGAAAAGGTGAGAAAGTGAGTTAGTCTGGATGGGAAACTTTGGTAGATATCGACGGGGAGAAAAAAAATACGAGAGTTAGACGCGACTTAACTTTTTAAATAAGATTCCGAGATTTTTTGCTTTATTTTTGCTTTTTCCAGTTTTTTTTTTTTTATCAGTTGAGAGAGAGAGAGAGAGAGAGAGAGAGAGAGGGAGGGAGAGAGAGAAGGGGATGGTGATATGTGAAGATGAGAGAGAGTAAACATTATCAATATTCTCTTCTGTTTCACTCTCCTTCCATTCTCTCTCTCTCTCTCTCTCTCTCTCTCTCTCTCTCTCTCTCTCTCTCTCTCTCTCTCTCTCTCTATCTATCTATCTATCTATCTATCTATCTATCTCTTCGATCTCGCTTCTTCCTTTCTGCCTCCCAGGCCTCATCTGCCCCTTCCTCACTCACTCTCACTCACTCACTCTCTAGTTCTGTTTCCTTTTCTCCTCCATCTTCTTTATGCCACTCATAGTTCTCTGTTTTCCTTGCTCACTGTTTTTTTTCCATGTTTCTCTTCCTCCTTTTTCTTCCTGTCTTTTTTCCTTCTTTCCTTCCTTCCTTCCTTCCTTCCTTCCTTTCCTTTCCTTTCCTTTCCTTTCCTTTCCTTTCTTTCCTTCCTTCCTTCCTTCCGTCGTTCTTTCCATCCTTTCTACCTTCCTTCCTTACTCCCTTCCTGCCTTCCTGCCTTCCTTCTTTCCTTCCTTCCTTCTTTCCTTCCTTCCTTCGCCCTTTCCCCTCGCCTTCTTTCTCCCTTCCTCGAAAGGACTAATAGGACTGTTGTTGTTTTCTTTCTTTTCCTTGCCTTTGTACTCCCTCCCTCTGTCTCTCCTCTCCTCTTTCTCCCTCCCTTTATGCATTCTTCCTATTGTCCCGGTTTCCATTCCTCTCTCTCTCTCTCTCTCTCTCTCTCTCTCTCTCACTCATCTTGAAGCAGGACACCATTTATTGCCTATTCTTGATTTGTTTCTTGACTTCCTTCCTTGTTTCTTGACTTCTTTCCTTGTTTCTTTCCTTCCTCCTTCCTTGTTTCTTCCTTCATTTTCTCCTTTCCCTTCTTTTTCATTCACTTCATATTTTCTTACATTTTTCTTCCTTCTCTCCTTCCAGGCATGTTCTATTCATCTCTCTCCTCTTCATGTCTATCTCCTCCTTCCGTCCTTCCTCTTTTCCTCTCTCCTTCCCTTCCTTCCTTCCTTCCTCTTTTCCTCTCTCCTTCCCTTCCTTCCTTCCTCTTTTCCTCTCTCCTTCCCTTCTTTCCTTCCTTCCTCTTTTCCTCTCTCCTTCCCTTCCTTCCTTCCTTCCTTCCTCTTTTCCTCTCTCCTTCCCTTCCTTCCTCTTTTCCTCTCTCCTTCCCTTCCTTCCTTCCTTCCTCTTTTCCTCTCTCCTTCCCTTCCTTCCTTCCTTCCTTCCTCTTTTCTTCCCTTCCTTCCTTCCTTCCTTCCTTCCTTGCTTCTCGCTCATTTACTTTATTTCTGACACGTTTTTAAAATCTCTTGTTCAGCTCAATCTTTCTTTTTTTCTCACTGGGTCTTCTCTTCAGATCTCTCTCTCTCTCTCTCTCTCTCTCTCTCTGTATTTTCTTTCTTTCTGCTCCATATTTTCCATTTTTTCCTTCATTCTCTC
The DNA here is from genome assembly GCF_032717465.1 of Coenobita brevimanus. Taxonomy (NCBI): domain Eukaryota; kingdom Metazoa; phylum Arthropoda; class Malacostraca; order Decapoda; family Coenobitidae; genus Coenobita; species Coenobita brevimanus. Next base: position 42,451,971 of record NC_137003.1, on the reverse strand, counting down.
CCATTCCTCCTTCCTCCTGCTTACCATTCCGCTTCCTCCTCTTCCACCTCTTTATCTTTTCCATCCTGTCCTCTTCCTCCTCTTTAGCTCTTCTCTCCCTTCCTCTTCTTCCATTCTACCTCCCCACGTCCTGTCTGTCCTCTCTCCCTAATTCCTTTCGGTGTGTAAGAAGAGGAGTAAGAGGGAGAAAAGCAGGAAGAAAGGGAGGAAGGGAGAAGGAAAGGAGACAGGACGGAGGGAGAAGGAGGAAGAAGCAAAGGTGGAAGGAAGGATGGAAGGAAAGAGGAAAGAATGAGAGAAAAAATAAAGAAGAAGTGAGAAGAGAAAAATAGGAATGAAAAGTGAAGGGAGAAAAGAAAGAGGGAAAGAAGAAGGAAAGCAAGGAAGAATGGAAGGAAAGAAGGAAAGGTTGATGGAGAAGGGAAAGAAGGATGAAGGGAGTGAGAAATCAATTACGAAATGAAGGAAGGAAGGAGGGAGGGAGGGAAGGAGGCAGCTGAAGAGGAGGGAGAATGAATGTGAGTCGGTGACAGGGAGAAGCACCTCAAAGTCTAAAGAGAGAGAGAGAGAGAGAGAGAGAGAGAGAGAGAGAGAGAGAGAGAGAGAGAGAGAGAGAGAGAGAGAGAGAGAATATGTCCCTGTCTGACTTATATTCCATGCATTTCCCTCATCTGTCATTCACCCACGCACTTCGCATCCCCCCTCTCTCTCTCTCTCTCTCTCTCTCTCTCTCTCTCTCTCCACAAAGATGGCGTTTTGTTTGATATACTCCAACCAACTCCGGATTTTTTTTTTTTATATATATGCCATGGAGTCGCAAATAATTATCATTAATCTCTTTACTTGACGGATCCTTTACCACTTTACTTCGGCTTCTAAATAAATAAGTGGAAATAAAAATAAAGTAGGTTTTCGGCCAAGGAAAAGTGAGTGGACTATAGAGTGATATACTAAATTGAAAAAAAAAAAAAAAATCGACTAGTAGGAGTTGAAATAAAGAGCAGTTTATGTTATAGGTGTGAAGTATGTGATTATTCCAGGGACCTATCCTAATTTCACACACACACACACACACACACACACACACAGCTTTAATGATGCTCTTTGAACGCCTTGCATCAATTAGGGAGAAAGAAGTGTTGTCCTTTTACCTGGCGTCATCAATGGCAGGGACTTGATTAGGTCGCTAGTGTAGTAGTTAATTAATGAGCCTTGCATCTTCTTTGTTTGGTGAGGGTGTATTCTCTCTCTCTCTCTCTCTCTCTCTCTCTCTCTCTCACACACACACACACACACACACACACACACACACACACACACACACACACACACACACACACACATTTACCTTGTTGTCACCACTGTTCATCTCTTTCCATTTCTCTCCATATTTCTTTCTCTCCCACTTGCATTTCTCTTTCCCATTATTCTTCGTATTAATATCGCCAGTATCGTTCAGTTTCTCCCCTTCATCTCCCTCCTCCATTTCATCACGCCTCTTTCCCTCTACCCTCTCCCCCCTCCCCTCCCCTCCCCCTTCATCCTTTAGCACCCCAAATAGCCAGTACCCACCCCCTCAGCTCCCCTCTTCACATCTCATCTCCCCTCTGCACATTTCACTCATCTCCACTCTGAACACCTAACCATCCTCCTCCTTTCTCACCTCTCATCACCTCACCATATCCTCCCCTTCCCTCATCCTTCCCCTCTTCATATATCCTTCCCCACTCAAGTTCAAGTTCAAATACTTTATTTCCATAAAATATGGTTATTCTTACAAATCGGTAAACAAAGTCACAGACAAAAATAGTCATGTCATATTCGATATATGATAATATCAACTACAAATCACTTAAAATTAACTCCCTAAGTTTAGATTTGAAAACATGTATGCTTCCGGAATGAGTGATATCAGTAGGTAAATTATTCCACAGTTTGGGTCCTAGTATGGTGATGGCTCTGGCTCCAGAGTTTGTTCTGGCTCTAGGCACAAAAAGGTTATTTCGCTGTCTTGTTGTACTGGCTGTGTTTTCAGTGACAGTGGACAACTTTAGATACCATTCCGGATAAAAACGATTGACAGCCATCTCCCTCCACTCCTCTTTTTTCCTCCACCCCCCTTTCCCCTCCACCCGTTTTTCCCCCACCCCCTTTACCTCACCCTTCTTTCTCCCCTCATCCCGCTTCCCATAATCCCCTCTCTTCTCATCCTCCCCCACTCTCCCTCTCCACATCGTCCTCCACACCCCATTTTCCCCTCATCCCCCCCCCTCTACTCTCCTCTCCCTCACACCCCTCATTACCTAAAGCCAGCGCGTCAGTACCCCAAAACTCGTCATTTCTCTCCACCACCGCATCGCACAGACACCCCTATATTTGGGCTAATTTTCGCCAGCTCTCATGTAGGATTAAGGAGTGTAGGCTTCGGTATGTGGCGTGCCGGGTGACAAGGCAGGGTCTATCTGGGCTCTTTCATGGTCGGAACAACTCTAGTATTCCATTCCAGTTAACCCCCGACGATTTTATGCCGCTGAGAGTGAGTGATGAGAGCCTGAGAGTGTTAGTAGAAAGGGTAACGTCGATATGTGGAGTGCCTGGGTAAGAAAACGGGGTGCTTGGGTAAGAAAACGGGGTGCTTGGGTAAGAAAACGGGGTCGGCACTATATACTCTTCCTAACTCTGTCGTGGGTTCTGGAGATGGACGCCTTCGTGTGGTGGCACCGATATGGCCGAGCGACTTAAGTGCCTGGCTACACAAGCGTCCCTCACCTGCCTCCCTGTCCCTGAGAAGGAATTCAGGGGGTTGACACAGCTTCATCGGTATCGCCTTGCGCCAGAGAATTTCATTTATATATAATCAATCACCAGATGATTTTTTTTTTTCGAAACAAGAGGAGACCTATAGTAATAATAAGGCGGATAAGGTTAAACAAAGCTATACCTAAACCCTTCAGATAGAGAGAGAGAGAGAGAGAGAGAGAGAGAGAGAGAGAAACGTGACAGAGGCTCTGGGCTCTGGATCACGGTCCTGATAAACGGGTCTCCTGTCACACAATCCATCACCTGGGTAATTCGTCAAATAGAGAGGCCAGGTCCTGCTTTTTATCGCCCGCCTTCACCAAGACGGGGCGATAATATTTTTGCCCGCCTCTGTTTGTCTGTCGGTGTGTGTGTGTGTGTGTGTGTGTGTGTGTGTGTGTGTGTGTGTGTGTGTGTGTGTGTGTGTGTGTGTGTGTGTGTGTGTCGGTTCCCATTATATCTAATGAACGGCTTGAGCTATCAACATGAAACCTTCAAGGTATCAAGATATGACCGAAATCTTGGACGAGTTCGAAAATGGGCAGTCAGGGTCAAGGTCAAGGTCACCAAAAGGGCTGCCAAAGGTTAACTAGCTTTTATCGCCCGCCTTTAGCACCATTATATCTCATGAACGGCTTGAGCTATCATCATGAAACCTTCAAGTTATCAAAATATGTCCAAAATCTTCCACCCCCCCCCCGGAGGGGCGCGGTCCCCCGTCCCCTCTGGAAGTGGCGCCGCCCCTGGGCCCCCGACCCCCTCAGGGGACGCCGGCCCCTGGCCCCTCCACGGTTTGGACTCCGCTTGTAACTTGGCCAACAGCATATTCTGGCAGGCGATTAGCATTCGGCTCTCAAATGCTTTTCTTTCATTTTTTAATCAATTTTCCGGTCCCCCCTTCCCCCTATCTACCCCCGGTCCCCTATCTTTAAGCCCCCTCCTCATTTTCTTCCTCCTCCTGCTCATTTCCTTCCCCATCCTGCTCATTTCCTTCCCCCCCCCTCCTTTTCATTTCCTTCGCCCCTCCTGCTCATTTCCTCCCCCTCATACTCATTTCCTCCGCCCTTCTACTTTTTCTTCCCCCTTCTACTCATTCTCTTCTCATTTCTACGTATTTCCTTCCCCCTTTTACTTATTTTCTTCCTCCCTCCTACTTTTCTTTTCCCTCTCCTACTGTTCCTCCCCCTCCTGCTCATTTCCTTTCCCCTTCTACTATTTCCTTTCCCCCTCCTCCTCATTTCATCCCCTCCAACTCATTTTCTTCCCCCTCCTGCTCATTTCCTTCCCCTCTCCTACTCATTTCCTTATTTCCTTCCCCATCTTACCGTTAACCCTCTACCTTTCCTCCCTCCTGGCCATTTCCCCCTCCCTTCTGCACTTCACCTTCCCCTTTCCGGACTTCATTTCTCACTCATTTCTTCATTTCATTCTTCCTCTCTTAATCCTTCCACCACTTCCACTTCCCCTCTCCCTCCCATCGATTTCCTCATTTTCCTCTCTGTTTAGTTACTCCATTCGTCTTATCATTTTCTTTGCGTCCTCCGGCTCACTTCCTTTTACTCATTTCCACATTTACGCCTCCCTTCTTCATTCTTTCGCTACGTCCGCTTCCCCTCCTCCTCCTCCTCCTCCTCCTCATCCTCATCCTCATCCTCATCCCCCTATTCATTTCCTCATTTTCCCTACCCATTTCCTCATCCCCCAACTCATTTCCTTATCCCCTCTCTCTCCTACCTTCTCGCAAACCTAACTTCCCTTCCTACTCTGAAATGTTTCTCTCTCCCTTTCTTTCGCCTTTCTCTCCCTCCTTACCCTCCCCTCCTACTCATTTCCTTATTTCCTTTACCCTCTCTTCCTCCCTCCTCCCCCTCTCCCCCTCCCCCCTTCTAACTTCTCTTGAACTAATATCCTTGATTTCTCTCTCCATCTTCTCCACCCCTCCACCTCACCCCTGACATATTATCTTAAAACCTCTTCTTCTCTCCTTCCCTCCCATCGCCATTTTCTTATCCTCTCTCCTCACTTCCTCCTTATCCTCTCTCCTCATCTTCTCCTTATCCTCTCTCCTCATCTTCTCCTTATCCTCTCTCCTTATCTCCTCCTTATCCTCTTTCCTGACCTCCTGCTTATCCTCTCTCCTCATCTCCTCCTTATCCTCTCTACTCACCTCCTCCCCACATCCATTTCCCTCTCCCTCCACCATTATTCCTTTCCTTCGGAGTCTCCCCATCCCTCACCTCAATCCACTTCCCAACCCCCTCACCACCATCTCCTCCTCCTCCTCCTCCTCCTCCTCCTCCTCCTCCTCCTCCTCTCTTGTCAGTTTCTGAATTATGTCTCCTTCTCCCCCATCTTGCCCTTCCTCATGTTTCTTCTCCCCCAGCCCTGTTTCTCTCTCTCTCATCGTAACCCACCCCTCTCTCAGGTTCATTTCATAATTTCCCTCTCCTCCTTCTTCTTCCCTCCAGTCCTTCTTTTTCCTACCTTTCCTCCATCATTCCCCCACCCCAGCCCATTCCTTCGCTTTCTTCCATTATCTGTTTCATTCCTGCATTCCTCCTTTCCTTCATTCCCTTCCATTTCCTGTCCTTCTCTTCATTCCCTCTCTTCTTCTTCCTTCCTTCTCTCCTCTCCTCCTTTTCCTTCCCTCTCTCCTTTCGTCCATTTCCTTTCTTCTCTCCTGTTATATTCTTTCCTCTCCCCCTTTCCTTTTATTTTTTTTTCTCTCTCTCATTTTCTTTTCCCTTCCTTCCCTGCCTTCCTTTAAACTCTTCCATCTCTCACATCCTTCTGTCTCCTCTTTTTCTCCCCTGCTTCGTTTCTCTCCAAGTTTATTCCTTTCCTCTCTATCCTCATTCATTTCCCTTCCTTCACTTTCTGGTTGCTCATTTCCCTTTCCTCATCTTCTTCTTCTCCCAACACTCTTTATCATTTCCTTCTCCATTTTTTCACATCGTCGAATCTCCTCCATCCCCCCCCCCCCGTCTCAGTTTCTCTCTCTCTCTCTCTCTCTCTCTCTCTCTCTCTCTCTCTCTCTCTCTCTCTCTCTCTCTCTCTCCCCCCTCCCCCCGCGTTTCTCCTCCCCGTTTGATCTCTTTCTGTCGTGTGTCATATTCACCCTTTACCCTTTCTGCTTTTCCTCCCCTCCCCCGCTATCTCCCTCCTCTTTTCACTATCCTCCTCCATTCTCCCTCCTTCATATCTCTCTCTCCTCTTCCTGATTCCCATCCCCCTCCCATGTGTCCCCTCCTCCCCCTCTCCCATCCATTCTCCTTCTCCCTCTCCCTCTCTTTCTCCTTATAAATAGACGTTGCTATGAAATTTCCATGGCAGAGTTTCAATGCTGCATCGTAGTCCTTCTCATTTTTTCCTGCCGACTTTCCCTCCTTTCCCCCTCCACCCCTCCCCTCCCTTCCTCCGTCCACTCCATCCCTCCTCTCCTTCCTTAGTCTCCCCCTTTCCCCTCTCCTCCCCATCCCTGCGTTTGGTCCGGTTAAATGAATAATTGTTGGAGGGGAAAACGCCTTGGATTATGTGATTAATGGCTTTATCCGGAGTTCATGGGTGATTGATATGGGAGGGGGAATGAAGGGGAGTGGGAGGGTAGGGGGAGGAAGGGGGTGGAAGCGGAGGGAGGGGAGGGGAGGGAAGGGGAAATAAGGTAAGGTTAGGGGAGGGAGAAAATAGGTGAGGGAGGGGATGTGATTTGTGACAAGAGTAACTGGGTACTAAAAAGGATTACAAATAAATAAATTAATAGACCGATTGATTATTTCGAGGCCATGCGATACGGTACAGGCTTTTACTGTATTTACTGTATTTAACTGTATTTAACTGTATTTAACTTGGACATGAGGATATCAACTCACAAAAACTCCTTCCATCCGTCAATCCTTCTCGCGGAATCTGGCAGAAAAAAGTGGGAAAAACTAATATTCAGCCTAGTTATTCAGGTCATGGAAATTTCGTAGTAAGGGATAACTGTAATATTACTGTACGTTACATGAGTAAAAGCACAGTAGCATGACCCTTAGTGTATATCCAGACTTCATTGCTTCTGTGTGTTATGTATGATGAATTTGAGATAAAAGAAGTCTGTAATATTCAGCCCTGTACGTGCTGAGCTGGAGATAAAGATTTAGATTCTTTATTTTCCAGTGTTAGTGCTGTATCAGATTCTATAACACCGTAAGGCAAGTTGCTCCATATGCTTAGAAGGTTACTAAAGAAGGAATTGTATGTTTAATTTCTGTAGGTGTATTAGACGTCTTTTTATACAGTAGTTATTATATCTAGAGTCATTCAAGTCTCTATCAGTCTATCTATTGCCAAACGCCTCAGTCCCGTAAGGGGTGACCACAAACAAATCGCTTTCAAGTCGCCCTGTCCAACGCCATTTAATTGTCCTGCTCCCAGCTCACACACCCCTCTCTCATATACCTCTCCATTCCATCCATCCATCTCATCTTCGGCCTCCCCCTCCCTCTTTCCCCTTCCACCTCACTTCCATACACTCTCCTAATTCACCTCTTGCTTTGAAAGTAAACTTATAGTCCATTATCATCTTCTTTGAAAATGCAAAATACTTGGATTAGGTTCCCTCAAATGTTGTGTTTTATTAAAGAAAAAGATTTTGCTCTTCTAAACGTTTATCTCAGTTAAAAATGTCCTAAATATATGTTATAATTTTAACCACCTTTGGCAGAATACACTCTAGTTCCTCCAGTATTTATTTAATTATTTGTTTATGACCAGAACTGACCACAGCACCACAGGTGTGGATGTACTAATGAACTGCAGAAGGTGAGCATGACATTTACTGCTCTGACGACCAATGCTGCTTATGAAACCGTACTTTGTTGGCATTTTTATTGTTTGTGTGAATTGTTGGCCTAGTTTTGAATAAACATCTATTATTATTTTTTTTCTTTAATTATTATTATTATTATTATTATTATTATTATTATTTATTGTTGTTATTATTATTATTATTATTATTATTATTATTATTATTATTATTTTGTTAGTACTTTCTTGGTTTCCAACCTCGAATATGTATTATTAATTGTATACATATATATTTTGTTTTTGTCTCTGCTGTCAATATTTAGGACCTGCCTTTTCCCACTAATGGAGAGTAATTTCGTGGGAGTGATTTATGTTATTTGTTTATTTATTTTGTTATTGGTGCAGGAGTTACGTTCGCTAGCTTAACTTGTGTGGCACCATTGCTATTCCTTAATGGTAGTGTGGAAAACTTCATGCGCATTTGCAGTTGACGCTTCTGTTGAGTATTTTTATGTATAATTCCCAGTAGTCATTAATATTTGGCGTTTGGACAGTGGGGTTCCAAGCACTGAGACAGATTGAGATGGGTTACGTTTGTGGAGAGGATGGAGGATGACCAATGGGTGCGAAGGGTGAGGGGTGTGAAGGTTGAGAGTAACGTTGCAAGAGGCAGACTGAAAAACCCTGGATGAGACCATAGTGTGACCTCTGGGATAAGGGACTGAGTAGAGAGGATGCTAGAGATCGAGCATAGTGAAGAGCCGCCATTAAGGGACCAGGGCCGAAGCATGCCAGTATATTGAAGTTAAACTAGACGAAACGAAACGAAGCAGTGTTCTGTTTTCAACCCTTGTTTTTGTTATGCAAGTTACATGGGATTTTTCCGACAAGAAGGAGAGCAACTAAAAGGAGGGTTAAGGAGGAGAGAGCAGAGAATTTTAAGGGAACGAATGAGGAAGAAGGACGATGTGAAAGAGAAATGGAGAGAAAGTGAACGAAGGAATAGGGAAGGAGGGAGAGAGGTAGAGGGAACAGGAAAAGGAGGGATATTTAAGATGTGGGTTGGGAAGGAAGATAGGAATGGAAAGATCGATAGGAAGAGAGTAGGTAAAGAGGAAATGAAGAAAGTGGGAGGGAAGACAGGTGACGGAAAAAGAGAAGAGGTAAAAAGGGGAAAGAGAGAGAGAGAGAGATTGGAGGAGATGGAGCGATGATTGAGGAGAGCAGAGTGATTGGAACAGGTAATTGATTGAGAAAACATGTTTGGGTCTAGTGTTTTTCCCCGCGCGCGTGTGTGTGTGTGTGTGTGCGTGTGTGTGTGTGTGTGTGTGTGTGTGTGTGTGTGTGTGTGTGTGTGTGTGTGTGTGTGTGTGTGTGTGTGTGTGTGTGTCTGTCTGTCTGTCTGTCTGTCTGCCTGTGGATGGGTGGGTGGTTGTGTGTGCTGTATTATGTGTGTATTTCAGCCAATTCTTTCAAACGAGTGCTTAATCCATGTGATGTTGTATTTGTTCTCTGAATAGTTATGTTTGTGGATATCTCAGCCTGCCTTTATAATTACATGTAAATGCAATTGTTTCCATGTTTTGTGTGTATTTTGCATGTGTGTGAGCGCGTGTGTTTGGAAATAATGTGTGTCTATGCTGTTCGCGCGCTTGTGTGTGTGTGTGTGTGTGTGTGTGTGTGTGTGTGTGTGTGTGTGTGTGTGATTCAACGTGTCAGCCTGTGTTCGTGTTTGAAAGATTGGTGGTCATTCATCAAAGTGAGAAAATGTGGGCGTGATGTGTAGTCAATTAATAACATATTGACAGCTGTGTTTACACGGCCCTGGCCTAGACACACACACACACACACACACACACACACACACACACACACACACACACACACACACACACACACACACACACACACACACACACACACACACACACACACACACACACACACACACACACACACGCACACACACACAACCACATACCACCCGCGTCACTCCACCTCTTCCTTCCTCGGTGTTCTTTCCACCACACCACACACCACACCACTCACACTATGCTCCACACTCAAGCTTTTCACACCACACCTCACCACGCTTCATTACACTTCATCACACCATTACCCACCACACCGAACTCCATCACCTGTAACTACATGGTTACACATGACACACACCATATCACCACTCATCACAGCATCGTACACCTCCACACCACGCGCCATCACACTATACACACATAACACCATGTCTCACCACGCTTCACTACACTATGCAAACCCACACCTTAAACTCACTATACCACGGCTTACCACACACCATACCAGACCCCCGCCACACCTGACCACTCACCACCACACCCCATCACACACCACCTCACCCCACCACACCTGACCACTCACCACCACACCCCATCACACACCACCTCACCCCACCACACCTGACCACTCACCACCACACCCCATCACACACCACCTCACCCCACCACACCTGACCACTCACTACCACACCCCATCACGCACCACCTCACCCCACCACACCGCTTATCACACCCCATCACATTGCTCATCACACCCCACCAGACACCTTCACCCCCCACCACACCCCAGTACACCCCACTACACCCCTAAATCCCCCCCAGCAGGCCAGAGGGGAAGCAAACACGACCATCACTCAAACTGGGAGGGTCATGAGGCCAGGGGGTACACGTGCACGTACACACTTACATATGCGTACACACATATCGACATACATGTACACACATATTTACCATGTATATACACACTTCAGCAGTTGTACATACAGGAAGTCATACACATACGTACATACATACATACATAGGCCTACATATATATACATACATATATATATAAATACATATATACATACATTGGTTCATTCATAGACATACATACATACATATGCACTCTTACACTTTTCACACACACACACACACACACACACACACACACACACACACACACACACACATACACACACACACACACACACACACACACACACACACAGACACACACACACACACACACACACACACACACACACACACACACACACACACACACACACACACACACACACACACACACACACACACACAAGTAAACTAACAAACAAAAACTAATCCGAACACACCCCTGTACAGATGTAAACAAGGAGGCATCAAAACTGAACCGAACACACACACACACACACACACACACACACACACACACACACACACACACACACACACACACACACACACACACACACACACACACACACACACACACACACACACAGATGCTGTTGTGCTTGGATGTACCAGATGGAGAGAGAGAGAGAGAGAGAGAGAGAGAGAGAGAGAGAGAGAGAGAGACAGACAGACAGACAGACAGACAGACAGAGGGAGAGAGAGAGAGAGACTGGAGAGGTGACAGAAAGAAAGGAGAGAGAAAGGGGAGGGAGAGAAGTTGGGAGTGTAAAAATGACGAAGAGAAATGAGAGAGAGAGAGAGAGAGAGAGAGAGAGAGAGAGAGAGAGAGAGAGAGACTGGAGAGGAGACAGAAGGAAAGGAGAGAGAAGGGGGAGGGAAGGAAGAGGGGAGAGTGAAAAAGACGAGAGAGAAAAATGAGAGAGAGCGGGGGAAGGAGTAGGAGAGAGAGAGAGAGAGAGAGAGAGAGAGAGTCCACACAGATATAACAGGTCTTATTAGGTGGTCTGGTCTTAATAGAAAGACTTACTCGCTAATTACAGAAGTTCATGAGTAGGAGGGTAAATAAGAGAGAGAGAGAGAGAGAGAGAGAGAGAGAGAGAGAGAGAGAGAGAGAGAGAGAGAGGAGGGGGGAATCATAAGTAAAGGCGGAAAAAATCTGGTAAATGGAGAAAAAAAACAAAAAAATAAGGAAGAGGGGTGGATGAGGAGGAGATAAAAGTGAAAAAAACGAGAACGGAGAGAGAGAGAGGGGGGGGGGAAGACAGGAAGACAAAAGAGGAGGATTAACTTTATGGGAGGGGAGAGGGAGGTAACTGTTATTGAAAGTCCATGAGAGGGAGGAAACGTGGGGGGGGGGAGGAAGGAGTGAGGTAGGCTGGGGGGCGGGGAGGGAGAGAGTCAGGGAGAGAGGGAGAGAGAGGGTAGAGGCAAGGAAATTGAGAGAAGGAAAGAGAGGTAGAAAGAAGAGAAAGTCGGAAATGAGCGAGAGGAGATGCCAAGGGGAGCAAGAGAGTAAGGGTATGGGGGGAAGAGAGCGAGGAGGGAAAGAGGATGGAACGAGGAAGGAATTTTATAATGAATGGAAAGTCTGACAGAAGAAGAATGGGAAAGGAAAGAAGACAGAAGCAGAGGTAGGAAAAATGGTAATGAAAAAGGAGGAAAGCAATGTGTGTGGATAACGAAGAAAGGTGAAAAGAAAGGAAGATTCTGAATGGAGGAGGAAGGGGGAGGAGGAAGAGAAAGAAGATAAGGAAGAGAGAAAGAAAGAAAAAGAGTAAGGGGAGAGGAAAAATAGTAAGAAAGCATTTGGGGAAAGCAAGGATGGCTGGATAAATAGAGAGGGAAAGAGAGGGAATTGAAAGAAAAAGGAAGTTTGAAAGGAGGATGAGAAACAAGAGTCGTTGAAAAAGAGGGCAAGAGAGCAGAGAAGAGGGAGAAAAGAGGAACAGAAAGTGTAATGGAAAGTGGACGGGAGGGAAGATGCAGGAAAGGAGAGGAGAGAAAAGTTGGAAGATTATTAGAGGGAGGGAGGGAGGGATGGAGGGAGAGGGACTGTGGTAGGGAGGGAGAGAGGAGGGAGGCAGAGGGACGGTGGGAGGGAGGGACGTGAGAGACTATAAGAACATGATAAAAAGCCGTAACTGTATTAGGTCGTTGGCCCGTTCGTGGTCTCTCCCGTCTTAAGGGTCGTAATGGCATGGGAGGTATCGTAGCGCCTCTTCCTTAGCAATTCATTTTGCTTTACATTACCTTGTTTTTGCTAGTATCCTTGTAATAGAGTCGAGGATACTGGGGTTTATTACACACACACACACACACACACACACACACACACACACACACACACACACACACACACACACACACACACACACACACACACACACACACACACCTAGACACTTATCTGAGTTTTATATATATTTAACAGTCTTTAATATTAACCGCTTCTCACACTCAGATTTCTCAACTCTTGCATCACAAACATTCCAGCTCGATTCTCCTGATAATTTCCCCACAGTCCTTGCTTTGCCTTTTCTACGTTGTCTACACTTCCATTCCTTAGGGTCATTAAATACCATGTCATACTGCCATTTAAATACCATATCATACTGCCTTTTAAATGTGTCATATTGCCTTTTAAATGCATCATACTGCCTTTTAAAAACCTTGTGATATTGCCTTTTAAATACCATAACATGCAGCCTTTTAAATACCATTTCATATTGCCTTTTAAGTACCATTCCATATTGCCTTTTAAATACCATGCTATATTACCTTTTAAATACCATGTCATAATGCCTTTTAAATACCATGTCATATTGCCTTTTAAATACCTTGTCATATTGCCTTTTTAATACCATATCATATTTTCTCCTAAGGCCGCCACAGTCCTTAAGTGAGTTAGTGATGCTCTAGGTCTTAGTTTCATCAGCAAATTAATTTTATTAGTAATGCATGTAATAAAAAACACTGGACTAAGAAGATGAGAGAGAGAGAGGGGAATGAGAGATTGGTAAGAGTTGAAGGGGAAAAAAAGAAAAGGAGGGAAGAAATGGAGAGAGAAGAGGAAGCTTACGGAGAAGAGCAGGAGGAATGAGTTTGCAAGGAGGGAGAGGTGGAGCGGGATGGAAGTAAGGAGATGGAGGATGAATGAGAGTGGAAACCGGAAAAGATGTGTGGGGAGAAAGGAGAGAGGGTAGATGTGAAGTCTGAGAGTGAGAGAGGAAATAAACTGTGGCATGAGGAAAGAAGGAGGGAAGGAGGAAACCAGGAGGGGAAGGAAAAGTATTTAAACGGGGGGAGGGGAAAAAAAGAGTGTAAAGAAGTCTGCTTGCAGGAAATAGAGACAGAGGGAAGGAGATGAAAATAAAAAGTGCTGTGGAAAGAGAGAGAGAGAGAGAGAGATTAGGGTGATCACAAAGGAAGATAAAAAATGGTAAGGGATGTTAGAGGGAAAGTGATTACGAGAGAGAGAGAGAGAGAGAGAGAGAGAGAGAGAGAGATTAGGGTGATCACAAAGGAAGATAAAAAATGGTAAGGGATGTTAGAGGGAAAGTGATTACGAGAGAGAGAGAGAGAGAGAGAGAGAGAGAGAGAGAGAGAGAGAGAGAGATTAGGGTGATCACAAAGGAAGATAAAAAATGGTAAGGGATGTTAGAGGGAAAGTGATTACGAGAGAGAGAGAGAGAGAGAGAGAGAGAGAGAGAGATTAGGGTGATCACAAAGGAAGATAAAAAATGGTAAGGGATGTTAGAGGGAAAGTAATTACGAGAGAGAGAGAGAGAGAGATTAGGGTGATCACAAAGGAAGATAAAAAATGGTAAGGGATGTTAGAGGGAAAGTGATTACTAGAGAGAGAGAGAGAGAGAGAGAGAGAGAGAGATTAGGGTGATCACAAAGGAAGATAAAAAATGGTAAGGGATGTTAGAGGGAAAGTGATTACGAGAGAGAGAGAGAGAGAGAGAGAGAGAGAGAGAGAGAGAGATTAGGGTGATCACAAAGGAAGATAAAAAATGGTGAGGGATGTTAGAGGGAAAGTGATTACGAGAGAGAGAGAGAGAGAGAGAGAGAGAGATGGGATCAAACTCAAACTCACTACCACCTCTACCATAACATATCCATATCTCTCATCTCCCCCCCTCCCTTCACCAATCATTTACCTCCACCACAACACCATCAGCATCACCATCCCCATCACACACACACACACACACACACACACACACACACACACACACACCATCATCATCATCATCATCAACAAATCTTTCTTCACCTTTACTACCAATGCCATCCCTACTTTCTTCATCTTCGCCACTAATACCCATTCCTTCCCTCTTTTTCACCACCAATACTGTGTTTTTTTATTTTTTTATTCACCAGTACCATTGTTATTTTTTTCGTCATATTCACCAGAAATAAAAGAATAATATATATTTTTTCATCACCCAAGCCAGTAACGCTCTTCATCTTCTTCATCAGTCGCTCTTCCTTCATCCCCGCCATCAGCACATTCATCACAGTCATCGCCATCATCGTCATTCAGCCGTTTCCTTCACCATCACCTTCAAGATTTTCACCATTATGTCATCACTCTCACCATTACCTTCCGTCGCTACCATTACAGGCTTTATCATCATCATCATCATCATCATCATCATCATCATCATCATTATCATCATCATAACCACCACTTTCACTATATTGTTACCGCTACCACTGCCAACATTATCACCACCTATGCACTCACCACTTCACCCAGCTTTTTCACCACCATCATCACCAGACTTTTCACCATCACATCTCCAGCATCAGTTGATTAAAGGAGTAGGCTGATAATCGTAAGGTCACTACTTCGATCCCGGATGATGGCAGGAATTAGTTTGACGATGTGGGGCTCGTTAAACCCTCCTTTACTGCCCCGCCCTAAGACCTACCCACACGTCATAAAACACCACAGCTAATACCATAACACCAGACCTTGACCCCGTTAGCCATAGGACGTCATTGCTGTTGTATTCTTGCTGCCACCACACGCCCTCATGTGGTGGCAACGATATGACCCACCATTCTCTTCTACCACCATCACCATTACCACCACTACCACCATCACCACCACCACCACCGCTACCATTCCCACCACCACCATCATCACTCACAACAAAACTACCACTATGTACCCTTCCCAGCCGGCCTTTATATCCCGAGGTAAAAACAAAAAACACATCAAAATAAAAAATAAAATTAAAAAAAAAACGAAAAAATATGAACTCCCCCCCTCGTGGCACGCGTTGAAACTGAGCGAAAAACCAGATCCATTTGTCTCTCTGGAAGCTTTTGTGAAACGGAGCAAAAAGAAATGGGGCTTTAGATAAATAAAAAGGTGGACGAGCGTGATTAACTAGTTGGGGGGAGGACAAGAATGGTCATTGTTTTCATACGGGAGCCCCAGTTTATGTTTTGCCCTTGCTTTCAACCTCCCAACCCCCCTCCCAAAACCCCTCCCAACCCCCAGTTTCAGGCTTGCTTACTGTCCTTTCCTGCCTTCCATAGCTTTCATTATCACCTTTTGTTGATGTGTGATTTTGGTATGTTGTATGTAGGGGTGGCCACCATCCCCTCACTTGATGTAAGGTAACATTGCACTGAATAACAAGAAGGCAAAGAGATTCCTGTAACGTTGGGGGATCACCATATAGTTATTGCATATGATGGTTCAGGACTCCCCCACCCGCACCAGCAAGCGTGTGGTGTGGACGCGACCCAAGAATAGACTACGGCCGTAACAAGGGATGGTAGTATGGGCTGGCTTGGGAATGAGGCTCAAATGACACGAGAAAAAGGTGGATGGTCACTATCGTCCCAGGGGGGAGGAGGGTACTGTTATGGAAGGAATGAAGGGAAAAATACCGGTAGCTAATCACTCTCTCTCTCTCTCTCTCTCTCTCTCTCTCATCAATAAAGCTAGCCCACATTCTGCCAGTCTTCCTACAACACTCAGCCATTGCAACATTCACTGCCTCTCTCCCTTCCCCTCCCTACAAAATGCAAAGGACAATACACACATTCACAACAACGCAGTCCCGACGACACAGCCTTTGCAACACCCAGCCCTGCAACACAACACCAAGCCCTGTAACACAACACCAAACCTTGTGACACAACACCCAGATCTGCAACCCAACATTTAGGCCTGCAACACAACACCAAGCCTTGCAACACAACATCTAGCTCTGCAACACAACATTTAGGCCTGCAACACAACACCAAGCCTTGCGACACAACACCTAGCCTGGCAACACTAAACACCTAGCCCCTGAAGCACAACACCCAGCTCTGCAACACAACACCCAACTCCTGCAACACAACACCCAACTTCTGCAACACAACCCCAGCCCTGCCACACAATACCCAGCCTCTGCAACGCAACACCCATCTCATGTAACACAACACTAGCCCATGCATCACCTACAGGACCTTCTTAGCATAGTCTCTTCATAAATCAATCTCAGCAGCTCAATCCCTCTAAATCAACCCCTACAGCACAACCTCTGCAACACAACTCTTTCACCTCAACCCCTCAAATTCAACCCCTACAACAGAACCCCACTCAACACAACCCCATGTAACACAACCCCTCCAAATCAGCCGCTCAACTCATCTCCTATAACTAATACCTTCAACATACACCCTCCACCTCACCCCCTCCTGCTCAACTCTTGCAACATCCCACCCCAGCAACACCACTGCAACACAACACCCTGCCCTAGCAATACTTAGTCTCCAACTCCCGTTTTCTTCGTAAGCGCGTCATCTATGCAGCCAAATTAAAAACGGGCGCAGAAAAAGGGGAGACTGAGATAAAAAATGTGGAAACCTGGTGTGTGTGTCCATTGGGCGAGGGGAGGAATTGGACAGAGGAAAAATATGGTAATTCTCTCTCTCATTTTCTTTGTCCGTCTCTCTTTCTCTCTCTCTCTCGTAAGCTGAAATTCCCGGTACCGCACTACGCACCGAATCCGTCAGAAAATAGCGCCCTCACAAAGCCACTTGGAGATTGTGACACATAATGCCTTCTCGGCCCTATTGAAGACCCATTTTCTTTTATTTTTATTTTTATTTTTTTGAGGGGGACTTGTGAAATATATATAGCATGCGTCCTACTACTCTCTCTCTCTCTCTCTCTTTTTGGCAAAAATGTTCAAACGTTCAAATATTCTTCGACTCGGAGGCGATAACGAGAGGTTGCGCAAAAATAAACCTTTGGACGAAGTGCGCAGACACAATCTAAATAAACTCTCTCTGTCTCTCTCTCTCTCTCTCTCTCTCTCTCTCTCTCTCTCTCTCTCGTGGTGTGATGTGCCGTGGTATAGTATGGTATGGTAATGATCAGGTATGGTATGGTACTCTAATTATCTGGTATGGTATGTTATGGTATGGTATGGTATGATGTGATGTGGTGGTGTGTTGTATGGTGTGGTCTACCGTGTTATGGTATTTGTGGTGTTGTATTTAGGTATGGTATGGTGTGGTATGGTGGGGTCTCCTATGGTGTGGTGCGGTGCAGTCTGCTATGGTGTGATATGGTGTGGTGTGGTGTGGAATGGTATGACGGTTTGGACAGGCGGTGTGAACTGAGGCACATCCACACCGGACAGAGGACATAATACACTTTTAATTCCGACGCTTTAGTCCTGATCGTGTGTGTGTGTGTGTGTGTGTGTGTGTGTGTGTGTGAGAGAGAGAGAGAGAGAGAGAGAGAGAGAGAGAGAGAGAGAGAGAGAGAGAGAGAGAGAGAGAACAGATGGAGAAAACTGGAGGAAAAGGAAGGAAATAGGAGAGAGGACAAGCAGACTGAAGTGGAGAGAAGGGAAGTGTACACGAGAGAAGCGAAGTGAGGGGGAAGGGAGAGGAACAGAAGAGGGGTGGGGGGAAGGAGAGAAGTGGAGGGATGGGGAGAAAGATAGGAGAAATAAGAACAAGGAGAGAAGTTGGGAGAAAAGAAAATGGGAACGAGGACAGGTGGAGGGAAGTGGATGGGAGAGAAGTGAATATGAGTGGATGGAAAAGAGAAGGAGAAAAGGGGAGACAATAAGAAAAGGGAGAGGAGGGGGAAGTGAAGGGATAGGGAGAGACACGAGGGAAATGAGAGTTGAGGAAGAGAGGTGAGGAGGAGAGACGGGCGGAAAGAAGTGGAGGGGAGAGAAGTGGATGTGAGTGGAGGGAAGTGGAGACGTGGAGAGAGGGGCGTGGAACGGGCATACCTATAAAACTGCGGCACAGAATTCAGATGAGAATGCAAAAACGCAAAATTGTGAAATCCAATAAAGGTGGAGAATATAAAGTGATTGAGAGCTGTCAAAACCTCTATCGAAAAATCCCACGAAAACTTAGGAATAGATAGTTCGAAAAATGGAAAGTTTAAAGAAAAAATAATACATGGAGAAAAATGAAAGTAAAAAAAATGGTAGAAAAATGTTAAATAGAATAATAAACGGAAATCAGTTGGAATAATAATAATAATAATAATAATAATAATAATAATAATAATGATGATAATAGCTAAAAACATCCGCGAACTTAGACGTAGGAGTTAGAGTAAATAAAGTTGGAAGAGACTTGGAGGAAGGAAGTGATAAAAAAATCGAAAAATACATCAGAAAATATTCGGGCGATAAAAATATGATCCCAAAAATCGAAAAAAATATTAGAACAACGCGATCGACTACTACACCAATAATAAGCGAAAATAATGTTTAAAAAAAATGTAATTAACCTCCCAACTTGAACACAATAGAGTGAATAGAAAGTTAGAATATTAATAGAAGGAGCTGTATTTCCTATGTCAAATGGTTAACCTAGAAAACACCAACAGAGTGCTAATCTTCGCAGCCATCATCACGTTACCTGAAACATGTCACTATGCTTTTTTTTTTTGCTCATACTTGGCTTAAAATTGCCATCTCTCCACTTTGAACGTTGAGTTGTAGCAATAGAATGACGCTAGAATATGATGCTAGTCACGAGGAAGTGCAATGAAAAGGATGTGTAGTCGTACCATTGTCCTTTTTTTCTGCTACTGAGCCAGGAATATAAGCTGCAAAGGGACGAAAACCTGAGCCAAGTTAAGGTGAAAGAACTTTACTACCGAAATGCCCATAATCTCCACTGTGATAGGCAAGGGATAATGTTACATCTGGTGTTATTGCAGTCCCATCTGGTGTTGTGGTGTTAGTGGGGTGCTTTTATGGCTTGTCGTGGGGGGGGGGGAGGGTCAGCGGGAGAGCAATGTAAGAGAATGAGTATCGAATTTTATGCCACAGAATCGTCCGCTGCAACAGACAGGATCAGACCTACGACCACTCAAACCCAAGCCCAGCGTTCTTTTAAATCCACAAATTAAATAAAATAAAAATAAATAAATAAGGTGGATCAATATGTAAATAAATAGATTAGTAAAATAAAAATAAAACAGATCAATACATAAAGAAATTAAGTAAACAAAATAAATAAATAAACTTAAACTCGAATATGTTTTGTTTACATTTTTCTTGTTACCACCGAGCGATTATTATTATTATTATTATTGTTATTATTATTATTATTATTATTATTATTATTATTATTATTATTATCGGCTCAGGAGACGTTTCGAACAGGAGGCGTTTGATACAGCTTTCATTAACCCCATCACTTCAGGCCGTCTCTCTGTGCTGAATAAAATCGTCTGGAAGAATAAAATTAAGAGAGCGTGGTCATATTGAATGAGTTAATAAGAAAGGAAAAAAATGGAAGATTTGAAACGTCAGAGCGAAAAATGACAACATCCAAGAAAAAAAGTCGTGTAAATATGGACAAGCTGAGAGAGAGAGAGAGAGAGAGAGAGAGAGAGAGAGAGAGAGAGAGAGAGAGAGAGAGAGAGGGAAGGTTGGATAAGTACAAGATCGGGGAAAAGTGAGAAGTGTGAAAATGGGAATTATAAATACAAGGGAAAATAGGTAAAGTTAGGGAATGGGAAAGTTGACATAGAAAGTTAGAAACAATGAACGCCAGAAAATTCAGGGCCAAAGAAAATATAGTACTGAAAAAAAGAGGTGTGGAAAAAAATAATTGTTGCATGAATAGAATGCCAGACTAATAAAGGCTTGATGTAAAGTTAGGAAAATGGAAAGTTGTAGAAATATTAAAACAAAAATAGTATAATAAAAACTGTCATAAAATCCCACAAAACTTGGACAATTGTTACAAAGAAAATGGGAAGGTAGATGAATAACAAAGGGGAGTTGTATAAGTTATTCCAAACAGGATGAATATATATCAGTTACCCTCTGAAAGTTTCCACACACAGAGGCTGGAAGAAAACGAATTTAAATTCCATTATGTAAATATATAAAAACTTCTTTGTTTATAGATTAATATATGGTAAATCAGAGGTCTCTCTCTCTCTCTCTCTCTCTCTCTCTCTCTCTCTCTCTCTCTCTCTCTCTCTCTCTGTTTTATCTTTCCATTTATGTCTTTCTGTCTACTTCTGTGTTTCATTATTTTATCCACCTCATTTCTTTACTTTCCTCTCTCTCTCTCTCTCTCTCTCTCTCTCTCTCTCTCTCTCTCTCTCTCTCTCTCTCTCTCTCTCTCTCTCTCTCTCTCCGTATTTTTTCATTTACCTCTATTCTTTCACTTTCTCCCATCTTCCTCATTTTCTTCCTTAACTCTCTTTCTCTCCTTCTCCTTTCCTTTTCTTCCTCCCTCCCCTTTCCTTCCTTTGTTTCTCAATCCTCATCTCAACTTCACTTCTTCTCTCTCCAAACCCTCATTATCATCCTTCCTCCTTCCCTCTGCCTTCCTTCATTTTTCCTCCGTCCCTCTCTTTAGTCATATCCTCCATTCTACCCTCTCACCGCGCCCTCTCCATCCTCCATCCCTTCTTTCCCTTCCATCTCTTCCTTATTCCTTCCCTCCCTCCCTCCCTCCCTTCCTCTCTTTTTTCCTTTCCACCTTCTTCCCTCGCTCTTTCTTCCTCCATCCTCTCCCTCGCCTCTCCTCTCCTCTCTCCCTCTGTTCCATCGTTTCCCCCACAAGTCTTTGTTTTCTTAGTCCTTCCCTCCTTCTTTGTTTACGTTACTTTCTCTTTACAACTATTCTCTTCCTCTCTTCTTCCCTCTCTCTTGTTTCCCTCCTTCTGTCCCTCCATCTCTTCTCCTTCTCTCCTTCTCCCTTTTTCTCTTCTCCCTTCCTACCCTTTTCTTTCTATACCTTTCCTCTTTCCCTTTCTGTAACGAACCCATTCATTGTCTTTCCTCTCCCACCTCCCTAACTCTCTTTTTTGCTCTTCCTCTCTTTCTCCTGTCCCTCTCTTGCTCCCATTTTTCCTCAGTCTCTTTTCCTGTTTTCCTCTCCCTCCCTTCCTCTCTAGTTTCCTCTCCCTCTCTTCCTCTCATTTTTCCTCTCCTTCTATATTCTTCTCTTCCTCTCTTTTTTCCTCTCCCTTTGTTTTTTCTCTCCCTCTTTTTTCCTCTCCCTCTCGTCCTCTCTTTTTCCTCTCCCTCCACCTGTCTTTTTTCCTCTCCCTCGCTTCCTTTTTTCTCCCCTCCCTCTCTTTTTTCTTCCTCTCTTCCTCTCTTTTCCCTTCCCATTCTCTCTTTCTCTCATGGAAATTGGTGGAAAGAGGAGGCCCAGGTTTTGAGAGAACACGGAGTCAAAATTCTGAGGGTCATTGTTTTGGGGCGACGTTGCCAATGAAAATGGTAATGAAGGCCCTGTTCGTCTCCGCCAACATGACCCCTGCAACATCCGGCAACACCCTGCAACACCACTGACACTCCATTGCACCCCAGCGATCGGACGTATCGCAGTCTCCATCCTTTGTCATTGTTCCTCCTGCTTTCAGACCACATCAAATTTTTTCCTGTTATTTTCCCCCCTTTGTCCTGTTGATACGTATTTGTCATGGTTTATATTCAACAGTACTCCGTGCAACCCAGCGCCCTGCTCCTCTGCGACACTCATACACACAGACTACGCCATCATTATAAGTCCCCTTCGTGTTAACACGTAGAGTGGATATTTTTCTTGGATAAAACTGACCTCTTTTAAGTCTCGCTCACGCCGCAGCTCTCCCAAATGCCAACGATCGGGACTTTGATAACACTCATCCCGTGTTAACTTTGACCTTACATACCGCCTGTATCGTGTTGCATTGATCGTCCACGTCTTGTTCATCATCATCATCATCGTCATTATCACCCATCTTCATCATCATCATCATCATCATCATCGCCATTATCGTCATCGCATTTATCATCATCACATCATCGTCACCACCACCACCACCACCACCAAAAGACTGTCTCTTGCAATATTCAGCCTGCGTTGCATTCGGCTTACATTCATCCATCAGTGTTGCGGCTCTTTGCAACATCCGTCCGGTATTCAAACCATTTATTCTTTCATTTGCAACACACCGTCAGACCCACTGCATGAGTTTTGAGCAATATTCAGGACTGAGCAATATTCATCCTCTTCTGCATTCAGTTTACATTTAGCCTTCGGTCTTATCCGCTTTGCAACATTCATTCTTCAGTGTTAATCGCTTTGCAACATTCATTCTTCAGTGTTAATCGCTTTGCAACCTTCATTCTTCAGTGTTAATCGCTTTGCAACATTCATTCTTCAGTGTTAATCGCTTTGCAACCTTCATTCTTCAGTGTTAATCGCTTTGCAACATTCATTCTTCAGTGTTAATCGCTTTGCAACCTTCATTCTTCAGTGTTAATCGCTTTGCAACCTTTATTCTTCAGTGTTATTTTTTGCAGCATTCATTCTTCAGTGTTATTCGCATTGCAACATTCATTATTCAGTGTTATTCGTTTTGCAGGTAATTTTTTTTAATTGTTATTCGCTTTGCAACATTCATTCGTCAGTGTTATTTTTTGCAGCATTCGTTCAGCATTAATATTGCGTCCATTCTCTCATTTGCAACGCTCCGTCAGACCCACAACTCTACATCTAACAGTTTCTATGGTGTGGATAGATTTTCTTTTTTTTTTTTTTTAAGAAAGAGAGAGAGAGAGAGAGAGAGAGAGAGAGAGAGAGAGAGAGAGAGAGAGACTGTACCTGTTTGAAGTCTGAAAAAATGACTATCAACTTCTTCACTATGGTGGTCTTTTTCAGTTTCAGTCGTCACCACCAGACGATTTTATTCACCAAAGTTATTAAACTCTAACACTGAAAAGGCTAATCAGAGCAAGATCTAACCCCCTCACCTCGAAAATCTCCTAAGCTGGAAAAAAAATCGTCTTAAGACAAATATATATAAGACATCTGATTGAAAGGCCTAACTCTTCTCCCGGACCAGCCTCATAAAGACATACTTCTCTAACACCGGACGATTTTCTTCAGCTGAGAGAAAGCCCACCAGTTGGCCAGGGTTCGGGATGACTCGGTTAAAATCGTCCTGCATTAATCAGGGAAGAGACTGATAAAAAATGATGATTAAAACGGTATTCCCAGAGCTCATCGTTGTGTGCGAATGAGAGGCTGTTTTTGAGGTTTTTCTTTTTTTGTTTTGTATTTTGTAACTCAGTAAATGTTTAAAACGTATCGGGAAAAGTGGAAGAAGGAGTAAAATGAAAGATGTGCAAAGTGAGGTAGGGTAAAAAAAAAAAAAAAAAAAAAAAAAAAAAAAAACATCCTTTTTTTTTTTTTTTTTTTTTTTTTTCAAAACTGTCGTACGGTATCTCAGTAAATGATAAAAATGACGAAAAGTGAAAAAAAGAGTATAACTGTTACTAACTAACTGAGAGAGAGAGAGAGAGAGAGAGACTGCACATTCGGGGACGTCACTTCTCTTGATCTGTTACCTCTTCTGCTAGTCACCTTTTCCTCTTCTGGTTCATATTGTAAGGTTGAAAAAAGCTACATATATTTCTCT
Organism: Coenobita brevimanus; assembly: GCF_032717465.1. Taxonomy (NCBI): domain Eukaryota; kingdom Metazoa; phylum Arthropoda; class Malacostraca; order Decapoda; family Coenobitidae; genus Coenobita; species Coenobita brevimanus. The sequence goes on along the minus strand of NC_137003.1, from coordinate 42,427,737 downwards.
GCCCATCTACTGTGAAGGTCTCCTTGACGTGTATTCTCGTCCCTGGCACCTATTCCTTAACGATTTATTTTTGGATACGGTTGGTTAATATCCTTTTGTATGTATTTATCCAGAGTACGGCCATATTGGAAGGATTTAGGTAACACGGACGAGGACCGAAAGGTGTAACAGGCGAAAGGAATCGCTTAGGAAAAGGTGTTAGGGAGCTTCCTCAACCGACAAGAATGCGGGCCCTTAATATAATGCTTTCATCTGATGGAACTGGGCATCTCTTAGCTCTGATCCTAAGATTTGATTGCGTTAATTTCGATGAACGATATTAATGAGTCTTCTTGATTATTAGCCAGTTTTAAACACCAGTCTGACTACTCCTGGCCATCATCTGAGCAGGAAAAGAGTTACACAATTAATCCGGATGTGAAGAAGTGCACTATAATAAGCGAATTTTTGTCTTTGTATTTTCTGTTACGTAATATAAACTAGATAAATCGTGCAGTGTATTAGCCTTATTGATCTCTGAAGGAAATAGGAATAGTTTAATTTACTCGTTTCAGTTGCTATTTTTATTTTAGATTTCTGTATGTATGTATGTATTTGTTATTTATTTATTTTTGTCCCGACAGATCACCTGACGAAGCCAGCAACGAATATATCCAAGTCTCCTTCCTCCAAACAACACAAGGTAAAGTCCTGCTTTTTATTTCCTTTATTATTTTGACTTCCGAACTAACGAAACTCTACACTAGATCATCTCAGGGCAACACATATTCTCTCAATAAGCAACACAAATTCTCCCCCTACACAACACATTCTCCTTGCATGCAACACAAATTCAGTCTCACGCAAAACACTGTCCTTCCGCCCAGCACACGCAAACAGACTGTCCCCCATGCAATACTGTCTCCCACCCCGCAACACAGAATCTTCTTCACCCAGCAACACAAAGCTCCAATACAGTATATTTGAGAGAGAGAGAGAGAGAGAGAGAGAGAGACCGTGTGGATGCCGTGATATAAATGGTAGCGGAAGTTTGCAATTAAAACCTTACAAAGTTCTTTTCCGGGACCATAAAGGAAGTTGGGGGGTATGGGGGGAGAGGAGACAAAAAGAGAAACATGGGGGGCTGGGGGAGGGGTGAGGGGGGGGGAGAGAAGAGGAAAAGAGCGAGAGGATGATGGAGAATGAAGAGAAAGGGAAGAAGGTTGAAGGAAAAAGGGAAGGAAGTGGAAGAGGCTGAGGTAAGATGGAGGAAAGAGAGATGGAGGTGGAGGAGGCTGGGAGAGAAGGAAGAGGGGGTGAGGGGGAGATGAAAAAAGGGAAGGGGGAGTTGTGTGTGTGAGAGAGAGAGGGGGGGGAGGGAGGGGGGGAGTGATAAGGGGGGTTATGGGGAGAGAGAAAGAGAGGCAGGAGAGGAAAAGTGGTCGGGGAGGAGGAAGAGAAAGAGCAGAGAGGAGTGGGGATGGAGAGGTATAGCGGAGACAAGTGGAGGTAAATGAGAGGGGAGAGAGGAAGGGGAAAAAGGGGAGTACAGGGAGGAAAGAGGCAGGGATACGGAGAAAATAAAGGAGGGAGAAAAGGGGAAAAAATATGAAATTGAGAGACAAAAATTGGTAAGGAATAAAAGCAGAAAGAGAAGAGGAGGTAAAAGAGAGAGAATGATGAGGGAATGAGAAGAGGTGAAGAGATGTGAGGGATGGGAGGAGGGATTAAAACTGGGATTTTATTAACACTCTGAGGCTCCTGTGACTCACTCTTAGCTGAATAAAACCGTCTGCCGTTATTCAGTTCTGGAGTTGCCCGACCGTGAGAGGGCTAAGGGGAAAAGTAAAGTGGATGAGTGAATTAAAGGGAGAGAAAGGAGTGGAGAGGAAGAGAGAAAAATGGAGAAAGAAAGGTGGAGAGAGGTGAGAATAAGGGCAGGGAATAAGAAAGGAAGGAGAGTTGGAAAGAGAATGTGAAGGGAGGAAGAGAAAAATGGAGTCACTGAGAGAGAAAGGAATGTTGAATAGGGAGGGGAGGAGGAAAGGAAAAAAAAAAGCAGAGAGAATGAACAAATATAAAAATGCACATACATGCATACTTCTACATATATGCATACTTGTATGCATAGCTTACATATATACATACATACATGATTGCGTGCAGACATACATACATACATACATATACATACATGCATGCATGCAAACATACATACTTACATACTGTATATACATGCATGCATGCATGCATGCATGCATACATACATACATACATACATACATAAGTACCTACCTACCTACCTACCTACATACATACATACATACATACATACGTACATGTATACAGACGTACATTCATACGTACATTCATACATACATATATTCATACATAAATGTATGCATGGATGCACACATATATACGTAATTAGAATCATCCGGAGAGAGAGAGAGAGAGAGAGAGAGAGAGAGAGAGAGAGAGAGAGAGAGAGCATAAAATACACGACATCGGTAAAAGAAAACCAATAGATTCACCAGGGAAATCTCCAAGATGAGAAAGATTCCTAAAAGATCCACATGAAATACACCGAGTCGATTTTTCTTTCCAAAATCATATTCTCCACCTCCTCTTACTTATTTTATAGTTCCCGGCCCCTAATTAATACTCCACACACCTTGCAAAATGGATATAGTAATTAAGCAAACTACAACACTCTCATATTTACACACAACAAATAATCCGTTTTTGAATGCGCATACGTAAACAGAACGTAGCTCTGGCAGTCATGGCGGCGGGCTGGCGTGGCTCTGATTGGTCCGCTGAAGGATGACGTCACTTTTTGCCAGCCAATCACGTACCAGGTCTTTTGGCTCCGGAAATGGGACAATAAAAAAAAAGAAAAAAGAAAAGGAGGGAGAAGAAAAGAAGCGAGAAGGGAATGAGAAATGAGAGGAAAGAGGGAGACGGGAAAGAGGTGGGAAAGAAAACTAGGGACTGGAAAAAGAAAGACGAGAATGTAAGTAGATACTGACAAGAAATGAGAGAGAGAGAGAGAGAGAGAGAGAGAGAGAGAGAGAGAGAAGAAGAAGAAGAAGAAGAAACTGACCAGAAATAAAAAAGGAGCAGAGACCTAAATGCTTTCCTCATCTGAATAAAAAAAATAATGGCGTTGGCAAAAACATAAAAAGTGATGTATCTCAGCCGCCGTCTGGAGATAAAAGGAAAATATTGGAGCCAAAAAAAAAAAGGTAACCAGTGAGAAAGAGTGTGAGAATGAAAAGGAAAAA
>NC_137003.1:42396971-42414471 GCF_032717465.1 Coenobita brevimanus | reverse complement strand
AGGAGAACTGGAGTTGTTCGGGAGATGGCTGGTAGAGTTGAGCAGAGGGTGTTGCGATGGTTTGGGCATATGGAGAGAATGGATAATGAGCGATTGGTATAAAAGATAACTAGATCTGATGTGAGAGGTGTAAGGCTGAGAGGAAGACCACGAATAGGATGGATGGACAGTGTGAAGAGAGTGCTGGATGCGAGAGGGATGTCTGTTGAGCAAGGAAGAGTGGTTGTGCGTGACAGAAAAAAATTGAGAGAAATTGAGAATGAATAAGTGATGACGCAGCCCTGAGGGGATATTCTCCCGCATTTGGTCTGATCAGCTTGTCAGGTCAGGTGCGGGTAAGGGGATGGGTCTGTTATGATGTGGCAGGGGTAAACCAGTTCTGCTGTCGGGCCCTGCTGCGGATGTCACTGATTGCATTGCGCAGTTGACCCTTGTGCGGTGTGGTGCGGTGAGGATCTGTCCGTTCTCCCCTTTGGGGCTTAAGATGCGAATGAATGTGTTTGACTGGATGAGTAAATGGGGAGTGTGTCGTCCTGTCTCGACTACCTCCCTTTCCTTGGGGGAAGCAGCCTAGGTATATAGATAGATAGATAGAATATTTGATTATTTATTTCCCTCGTGAACTTGCGGGAAGATTAAAACATATTTGCACAGCCATGCCACAGAGTCATTGGCGGTAGCGTGAGTAAGTGAAACCAAGTTCGCAGAGAGTTCCACTGGACAATAGCCAAGGTATAGTCTCCTGTAGTAGTGAACGGGTCTAGAACACCCGGGGAAAAAAAAAGACATGAATCACAGACGGTAAGAGTAAGTGTAACGTGGGTAGGTAGGCTGGTAGAATTACCAGCGGGCCTGTTCAAGTATACTCTGTTAAAAGATAGCCTCCTGAATAAGCGGAAAAATCGTAAAAACTCGTACGTTTGCTCAAAAAAAAAAAAAAAAAAAAAAAAAAAAAGGACAATCAGTGGATCGTGAGACTGCTGAATTTCTGACGAGATAGTTATAGTATCAAGATAGAAATAGTAGAGTATGTTTAGTGAATGCGTTCGGAAAAAGTGGCAAAATATGACTACATTTACTCGATGTCTGAAAAACCATTGGCCATGGGAAGGGAAGAGTTAGTTAAACGTGGGTGGTTAGGTCCGTAGATTTTCCCCAGTCCAGCCCGTACTATAGAATTGTCATAGTTGTGTCGCTCCGTAAAAATATTTAGGCCATAAAGGAGCATCTCACTAGCCCTTTCGGCTCCAGTTACGATACGCATCAAAGCAACACCTCACATTTACGGGAAAGCATGCAAATTGTGCTTCAAATAACACGCCGGGAAGTTGAAAATAAAAATGGAGAGACGCTAATGATGATGGAGCGAAGTGCAAGTATTCTCTGTCCTGGAACATGCGGGGTTGAGAGAGAGAGAGAGAGAGAGAGAGAGAGAGAGAGAGAGAGAGAGAGAGAGAGAGAGAACGCAAATGAGAAGATTATAAGGATAAATGAGAGGGAGAGGGGGGAGGGAGAGAAAAGTGCATACCGGGAAATAATATGAGCAGATGAGAGAGAGAGAGAGAGAGAGAGAGAGCAAATATTTAATGCAGGAAGAGTTGTTGGTGGGACAAAGTGAGACAAAGAGCGGCGAGGGCAATGTGGAGGGAGGGAGGGAAGGGAGAGAGAGGAAGGGAAGGAGGTAGGGGGAAAGGGGAAGGAAGGAGAGGTGACGGAGAGGGAGGGGGTATTGTGAGGGGGAGGGGGAGGGAAGTGGTAGGGTGCGAGGAGGGAGAGGTAGATCACGTGATGGAGGAAGAGAGAAAGTGAGAAAGAAATGAAGATGTAATGGGTGAATGGAGAGAGAGAGAGAGAGAGAGAGAGAGAGAGAGATGCATAGAAAAGAGCATCAGAAAGGAGGTAGGACAGAGGAGAGGATAGAGAAACATGATAAGAGAACAATGGTATTTGTACTAGAATAAGACAAGGATAGCAGAGAAGAAAAGGAAGGAGGATAGTGACTGAAGGTGGAGCGGAGAAGGAAGGAGACAAACACTGATAAAATGAAAGGGGAAGGAGGACTGAGGTAGGGAAGGAGGAGGAGAGTGAGGGAAGATCGGAGGGAGGAAGGGAGGGAGAGGGGAAAATAAGGACAAAGGGAGGAAAGGAGAGAAAGAGACAGGGAGGTAAAAGGAAAGGTAGTAACAGAAGGGAGAAAGGGAGGGGGAGGGAGAGAAGAAGAGATGCAAGAGAGGGGGGAAAGGAGAGGATTCAGAGGGAGGGAATACTAGGATAGAACACGAAGGACAGAGGAAGGGAGGGAGGGCGGGAGGGACATAAGACAGAATGGCATGGTAGGGAGGGAAGGAGGGAAGGGAGGGGAGAGGCAAGGGAGGGACAGAAGGACAGAGCACAGGACATTACTTCAAAATTAATTAGAGAGAGAGAGAGAGAGAGTAGGAAGGGCGAGGTAGGAAAGAAACCAGAGATGCAGGAAGGGAGGGAGATTGGCACAGAGGGAAGAAAGTAGAGAATCACAGAGGGAAGGAGGGAAGGAGGAAGGAAGGAAGGGAGGGAGGGTAGGGGGGAAACAGAGAGGAAGGAAGGTAGAGAGAGAGAGAGAGAGCACAGGCAAGCTGGAATGTTCACTCTTTAAAGACGTTGAAGCGGTCGGGAATGTTGGTAGCTTATTGTTGTAGTTGTGTTAGTGGTGACCACGTCTACCACAGTTCGCATCTACAACCTTCATCGTCATTCTTTGCGATCTCTCTCTCTCTCTCTCTCTCTCTCTCTCTCTCTCTCTCACACTGATTTAACCATTAGCCTGTCTTCCTTAACACCCCATAACCATTAGGATAGATTATACAACGTACCTGCCTGCCTACCTACCTACTTACCTACCTACCTTCCTACCTACCAACACTGTTCTTCCTGCCTACTATCTACCCTTGGGACTATCCACTGACCTTCCTGCCTACCCATTAGCCTATCTACACCTAATCTGCTTACTGTCCTACCTACCTGGCTTACTCATCACCATTGAGGCCTCCTCCTTACCTATCCTCTTACCTACCATCCTGTCTAATCACGACCCACCTACTCACTCACCAACTACCTACCTACACATCTGCATACTTAGTTGCCATCTCATCTACCAACCTTTCCTTCTACCTAACATCCCGTCTAGCATCCTCATAATCTACAAACCGACTCACCTACCATCCTGTCTACCATTTCAGCCATGTACGCTACCCACCCACCCACTTGCCATGTTATCTACCTACCACAATATACCCACACATTTACCATCCTATCTACCAGCTACAAACTACCCATCCACCTACCATCCCATCAGCCATCCTATCTACCATATCACATATTCACCCACCATCCCATACACCATTCTAACAGCCCATCCACGTAACAACTATCCCCACCTATCATATATTTTCCCTGTCTACTTTCCTAACCATCCACCTACTTCTCATCATAACTATCAACCTCATCATCTGTTCACCCACCTACCCACCACCTGTCATCCTGTCTACCATCCATAGCATCTACCCACCTACCTACCATCCTAACCATCCATCCCACCCTCCGTCCGTACATTCCCCCCCCCCCCACCAATTCTCAATCACCTAATTTTTCTCACCATTAAAAAGTAAAACCCCCTTTATTTCCCCTTCCTCGCTCCGCTAGTCCCTTACCACTCTCTCTCTCTCTCTCTCTCTCTCTCTCTCTCTCTCTCTCTCTCTCTCTCTCTCTCTCTCTCTCTCTTCAGTACGATTCCATTTATTTTTAACTTTCATTTGTATTCACCTCTTGCCATGGGGGTTGAAAAAATGCTGTCTCTGTTAAGCTCTCCACATCTTTCCATCCTCCCTTTCTCCCTTTTCTCCCTCTCTCTCATCAACCTCCTCCTTCCCTTTTTTTCCTTCTCCCTTCCTTTCTCCCTCTTTCCCATCGTCCTTCCTATTTTTCCCCTCCCCTCCTACCCTTCGTCTCCCCTATCACACATTTTTCCTGCCCTGTTCCCTTCCCCATTCTTCCCTCTGCCTACTCATCTCGCCTTTTTCTCCCTTCCCCATCCACCTCCTCCCTCCCTTTCTCCCTGCCCCTTCCGCCAACTCCCCCTTTATCTGCCAGCTACCCTTCCCTCTCACTCTCTCTCTCTCCCTCTCATCATCAACCTCCTCTCCCCTATCTCCCTGTCCTCCCTCTCCTTCCCTCATCCCTCCCTCTGTCCTCGCCCTCCTTGCCTTTCCACACACTCACCCTCCCTTTTCACCTCCTTTTTCACTGTATTCCCTCCCCCTCCCCTTCTTCTCTGTCTCCACGACCCGTCCATATCTCCTTAATCCCCAACCCCGCCTCCCTCCTCGTTCACCGTCTCCCTCACCCGCTTCTTCTCCCTTTGTCCTCTCCTCTGTCCCTCCCTTTCTCTCATTATCCTCTTCCCTTTCCCCCTCACCCTCTCCTTATCCACCCCCTCCAACATCCCCTTCCCGTCCACATTCCTGTCTCCCTCTCTCCCACATCCACCTCCTCCGTTACTTCTCCCTCTCTCCTCTACCCCTCCCACCATCCCATCTCACCTCCCTGTCCACCTCCATCCTCCCTATCTCCCTTTCTCCCGTACTCCATCTACCCCATCCCTCCCTCTTCTCAGTCACCCCCCCCCCACCACAGTCCTTAAAGCTCCAAATGACACCCAGATACCAACAGCTCATCCTGTCCCGCTCCTTACACACACACACACACACACACACACACACACCGCCCTACTTTCCCTCTCCTACCTCCCCCACACTAACTGTTTTTCACCTCCCCCTCTATAAATCACCATTATAGTCCCCACGGAGTCCCCAGGTAAGCGAAACTGAGGACATTTAGCCTGGAAAAATCTGTACGGGATGTAAAATTAATTAGAGATACGTGAGAGTACCCGCTTAAATAAGAAAACGAGCAAAGAGAGAAATTGATACCAGTAATAAGACTCACAGCAATATTGACAAAAAAAAGCTGCAACAAATTAAATCACTAGAGTACGTGAGATAACACCCTAAATGTTTGGGTAAATAAAAAAAAAAATACGATCCGCAGAGTCAATTAATATTCATGAGAGTCTCCCTGAAAACAACAGAAAAAAAATGAAACAGTATGTGAGACGAGTGATCATAATATTGACAAAAAAAAAATGGAGTCCCGAGTTCATCTGAATATGGAAGATTAGCTCCCCAAAATATCATCATCATCATCATCATCATCACCACCACCACCACCACCACCACCACCACCATCATCATCGTCATCATCATCATCGTCATCATCATTATCGTCAATAACAACAGCAGCAACAACAACACACCACCACCACCACCACCACCACAATTATCATCATCGTCATCACTTTTCCCATCTAAAATAAACTACAGTAGAGATTGAATATGCAGATGATTCCAGTATTAACAAAAATAAAAAAATAAAATGTATGTTTGTGAAAAAATATGGGATAAGCGAAACAGCCCTTAATAAGAAAATAAAACTAAAAAAAAGGTATGATAATTCGAGCCATGATAATCTCGGTAAATAATAATGTATGGCATCGAGAATTCCTTTAATACACTGAGAATAATCCCATAGAAAATTAACCTTCGAAGAAACTAAGACAATACACAGCGTTATAACAGTGGTGATAAATATGTTTATATTTTATATTAATTCATTAGAGGAGGTGAGTCTGCCTAGGAACTGAATAACTAATAGATAAATAAAAAATAGGATAGTGGGAGTAATTACAATATTGAAAAAAAAATGTACACTGGTAGAATCCAAAAAAAAGGCTTGTTTATATAATTTATTGGGGTATCTGAGACGACCCCTCTGAAGAAATGAGAAAAAACAAAAGGAAATAAAACAGTACGATTCATCACACTATTGACGAATGAAATTTACGTTGTGTAGTGCCCATTGGACGGCGTGAACTGTATCCTTTGAAAAATGTATAAAAATGAAGGAAAATATAACACGACTCATCATAATATTGACTTACCTTGTTTTACTCTTGACGCGATTTTTTTTCTGTCCTCCTTATTTTCGTCCTTGCGGGTTTTTTCTCCGGGATGATGTTTCGTTTATCTTGGGTAATTTTTCCCCTTTTCCCTTTTTTCCCTCCTGTGGATGATCTTGACGAAGCACCTTTAGTCTCTCTCTTTCTCCTTGGCCCTCTCTGTTTCTCTTTCTCGTGCCACTTATTTTTTTTTTTTTATAGATCACTCAAAATTCTCCATCAGGTCTCTCGTTCTCTCTATCAATTTCTCTGTCTCCTCTCTCTATCAGTTTCTCTACCTCAGCAGCCCTCTCTTGCAGCCCGTGGGAGTGGGTAAGGGGGGTGAGGGCTGGAGGGGTGGGTGAGAGGGCCGGGTTTAAAGGGTGAAGGTGTTAAAGGGCTGGTGTGTGTCGGGGAGAGGGCTGTGGTGGTGAGGGCTGGTGGAGCATGACGTCCTCTGTGCACTAAGGTTCACCCACAACTGGTTGGCTGGTTGCTCGTGTGTGTGGATGGGGGGGGAGGGGGGCTTGATCCCCCCTTCCTCCCCCCCCTCGCCCTACCACCACACACTCCCTGACTCCCTCCCTGTCTCTCCTCACTGCCCCTCTCTCTCCTCCCTCTCTCGATTCTTCTCCCTGCCTCCCTCTCCTCTCCCCGTCCACACGACTCCCTGCCTCCCTCTCCTCTCTCCTCGCCTTGCTATCCTTTCTCCCTGCCTCCCTCTCCTTTATCTACTCTCCTCCCTAACTCGGTTCTCTCTGTGTCTTCTGTATCTCTCCCTCTCCTGTCTCCATTTTTCTCATTGCCTTCTCCTCCCCACTCCTTACCTCCCTCCTTCTCTTCTCCTCCTCCACCCTCCAGCTCTTCTCTTCCTCCTCCCTCCCTCCCTGGGATGCTTCCTTCCGTCTCTCCACCCCTTCCTCCTTTCCACCCTCATCATATCCCCCCCCCCCTCTCTCTCTCTCTCTCTCTCTCTCTCTCTCATTTATTCATTTATCTGTGTACCCGGTAATATATGTGCATGTATCTGTGTATATCTCTGCTGTCTGTCTATCTATCTATCTAGTTATCTGTGTATATTTATTTTCATATTTATATGGAAGTATAAATATGTATCCCTATTCTAATCATTACTTTTGCTCCATGCCTCTTCTTCTCCCTTTATTTTCCCTACTCGTCTTGCCAGTAACACATCACTCTCTTCCTCTGTCTCCGTCTTCTACTCTCTCCTTCTATGACTCATCACTACCCCTCCCACTCCTTTTTCCCTCTACATCTTTCCTCTTCCTCTCCCTCTAAAATTTAACTCTCTCTCTCTCTCTCTCTCTCTCTCTCTCTCTCTCTCTCTCTCTCTCTCTCTCTCTCTCTCTCTCTCTCTCTCTCTCTCAAAATGACTCACCTGTCACTATACTACTCCTCCCTCCCTCACCCTCTCCCCCTTCATCTCCTGTCCTCCCTCCTCTTCCTCGTCCTCCTCCTCCTCCTTCCCTCTTCCCTCAACCACCCTCTGCCTCCCTCTCTCACCGTGACATCCCTCTCCTCCCTCCTTCCTTTCCCCCCCCTCTTCCTCTCCCGCCCTCTCCTCCATGATCCTCCTCTCTCTTCCCTCTTCGTCTTCCTCTCCCTTTCCCTCTCCGTCTTCCTCTCCCTTTCCCTCTTCCTCTCCTTCTCCCTCTCCCCTCCCTCTCCCCTCCCTCTCAGTCTCTCATTCTCCCTCTTCCTCTCCTTCTCCATGTGGCTGACTCTTCTTATATATCCTTATTTTTTTTATTTATAGGAGAGTCCTTGGCAATTCTTTTACCCTTTTTAGTCTGCCTTTTCTAAATTACCTTTTCCTATCTACCTTTTTATTCTACTTTCTCCAGTCTACCTCTCAACTACCTTTCCATGTAGCATTTTCTTAATTGGCATTTCTGAAATACTTTTCTAATTTACTATTTCTAAATCATCTAACATTCTCTCTCTCTCTCTCTCTCTCTCTCTCTCTCTCTCTCTCTCTCTCTCTCTCTCTCTCTCTCTCCTTATGGCAACTACATGGCTATAAAATTATTGGCAAACGTTTCCAGTCAAATGAAGCAAAGTATTTTTAAAGCAAGACTGGAGAGAGAGAGAGAGAGAGAGAGAGAGAGAGAGAGAGAGAGAGAGAGACAGACAGACAGACAGACAGACAGACAGGCCTAAACGGTGACAGAGACAAAGGTGAAGTAATTTTCGTGGCCTTACCTGCTGACCCCTTGACCTATGCTGACCCAAGGAAGTACAAGCCAAGAGAGAGAGAGAGAGAGAATTTCTACTGTATTTTCCTACCACTTTTTTTCTTATATATATATATATATATATATATATATATATATATATATATATATATATATATATATATATATATATCTTAATTCCTAATACTCTTTATAGTAGTATTTTTTTTAAGCATAGTACTTAATGTTTCTTTTTCACATGGTTGAGATTTTTTCCACCTCTCCTTTTCTTTTTCTGGATATGCAATATTTTCTGGGTATGGTATATTATTTGGGTATGCTATATTTTCTGGGTATGGTATATTTTCTGGGTATGCTGTATTATCTGGGTATGCTATAATTCCTGGGTATGCTATGTTTTCAGGATATGCTATATTTTCTGGGTATGGAGTATTTTCTGAATATGCTGTATTTTCAGGGTAGGCGATATTTTTTGGGTATGCTATATTTTCTTGTCGAGATATATTTTGGTCTGTAACGTTAATCATCGTTTTTCTTTTTTACACATTTTTTGTTTAATTACTGCCTCTACCTGAGTTTTTTATTTACCTGGCTTGATATTCTTATGAGTGGATTAATTAAGTGTTTTTTATTGGTATTTTTGTATTTACCACCTGATATGACTCCCATAAGTGAATAAATAAGAAATTATATTATATTTATTTATTTGTTTACTTACATACTCGTACAGAGAGAGAGAGAGAGAGAGAGAGAGAGAGAACAGCGACCCCGAGAGAGGGAAAGGGGGAGAGGAAGGGGTGAGGTAATTACTTTGACCTTGGCTGTTGACTCCCTGACCTAGGTTGACCCCAGGAAGTACAAATCACCCTCACACCATCCCATATTTTCCTAATAATATTTTCCTATTATAAATCATGTATTTATTTACCATAATTCATATTTTCCCACTATTACTCTTTTTTTTTTTCACTGCAGCGGATCTTGTTTTGGGGTACTATAACACATGTATTTTCTCATTATTACTCGTATTTTCCTAGTATACTCATATTTTTCCTACCGCAGCTTATTTTTTCATATTTGCTACTATAACTCGTGTATTTTCCGACTCCTATGTTTCAACTATAATTCATGGTTTCCAGCTATAACTCATATATTTTCCAACTCTAACTCATATATTTTCATAGTGTAACTCATGCATTTTTCTAGTAACCAAAGCTTATCCGTCGGCATGATTTAGTGGGCAATGGGCAATTTAAACCATTTACTTTATTCAGATTTGCATTGAAATATTAAATACACTATAGTTTTTTTATTAATATATATATACATTTTTTTTTGGATTCGTGATATATATTTTATTGTATCTTTTGTTGCCATTGTATTTTTTGTATTTTTTTCTGGTGTTTGTGTTTTAGTATTTTTTTCCCGTTTCCTTCCATTAATGTAACTTTCTTATTGTATCCATCTGATTTTTTTGCGTTTTTTTTTTTTTACTAGAGAGAGAGAGAGAGAGAGAGAGAGAGAGAGAGAGAGAGAGAGGGAGAGAGAGAGAGAGAGAAAGAGAGAGAGGTTCCACTATCATATTGACATTATTCACTCCATGACGATTCTGACTTCCGTTCTTTGTCTGTTTGGGTTCTCTCCAGACGATTTTGTATTGTTTATTAGGAGGTTTCGGAGCTGGAGGGGTTGGGTATTGCATTCATTCACCCCTGTTTTTGTTTTGTATTTTCTATTTGCATTTCTGAATATTTGCATTTCGATAAAGCTGTTAATTATACAGTACAGTGCAAGTTTGGAAGTATGGTAGTTTCTCTCTCTCTCTCTCTCTCTCTCTCTCTCTGATTTTACCAAAGATTATTCACTTTATCTTGGCCGTGATATTCGTCTTTCAGCAACTTATTTCACGTCGCGGAATAGGATGATGATGATGATTACAATTATTATTTTTATCATCATCATCATCATCATCATCATCATCATCATCACATAATTGTTTCAGGATATTTTTCAGTGAATTCCTATCTTCAGTATGCTCGTAGTACAATATTTCCTAGTAAAGGTAAACAGTGACGAGCACTCAGTGTTCCAAAGCGTTATTTACACACACACACACCCACCCACCCACACACACACACACACACACACACACACACACACACACACACACGATCCATTAATCCCTTCTAATACACAAACACACCAACATTTACACAGTGACCTCGCCTGCACCTCCCTCATGCAGCATTCATTGACCCTCACTTGACCCATGACCCTTGAGCCGTGACGCAGCCCTCACCTCGAATGACCTCGTGACCTTTTGCCAGTCTGCTCTCTGCACTTGACATCTCTCCACCAGTCATTCATCCTGGCTTCATATTGAACCATTCTCTATGATTCTCTTTTTCTTTTATTTTCAGTTTACATTCAACTACTCTTCAGATTTTTATTAGTTTTGCTGTAATGCATGATGCTGGAGAGGGACACCTTCCCGTGGTGACACCGATATAATCAGGTGGCTCCTTTGCCCGGTTATACAGACGTCCCTCAACGGCGCCCCTATCTCCCAGAAGGAGGGGGGAGAACCGCAGGATTGGGAAAATTCAGCCTGCAGCCCACCGTCTTCAAACAAGCCTGGGGCCACGGCATCAACAGCCTGAGGACATAATTTTTGTTCTATTCTTGCTACTGTCAGACGATTTTATTTGGCTTAAGAAAGACGCAGTGGGGTTGAAGAAATTACCCTTCACGAATACTATGTCTTTTATTGTGTCTTAATTATGTTCTTTTCCGGCTGCCACCTGACAGTTCCATTTAGTTTAGTAATTATACATTTCGGGCTGAAGAGGTTAAAAGTGGTAGCAGTAATCCCTGACTCATCTGAACCCAGCGGACCGCAGGCTTAGTTTGCCCTCCTCCTGCTATCCATCCTCCTCCTTGTGTGGGATATAGAGGGGATTGAGGGACGTTTGTATAACCAAGCAGGGAAACCGCCCAGTTATATCAGTGCCACCACACGAAGGCGTCCCTCTCTACCACCATGACAAATATATGATGAAAAATAAGCACCCAGTCTTACTACAGTGCGTTTACTCTAACCTGGCAAAGATCCTGAATCCCCCCCGTTCTATTTAGCTCAGTTGATAGTCATGTGTGGTCAGATTGGAAGATATATTTGACTAGTAACCATGGAGACTTTTCCGTACCTCATAACAAAGGCTCATCAAGGTGCATACAATCACGACTTTGTTTTTGAGGTGTGGGAGTTGTCCAGTTCCGTCAGATGAAGACAGACCGAGCTATAGATTAACATGTCCTTTCCCTGAGGGCTGTTGTCTCTCCTCTCGTGTTCCTGTCGCTGTTTTTAAAGGGGTTTACCTTTTCTCTTGTGGTCGCATGTTGGTTAATTTCACGGTGACCTGTGACCTAGACCTTGATTGAGTGTGTGTGTGTGTGTGTGTGTGTGTGTGTGTGTGTGTGTGTGTGTGTGTGTGTATTCCATTTTGGGTCATTTCATTGTTTCATTTTCGTATTCAGTTTACTTCAGCTTTAATTTTGTTATTAATTATATCTCATTCCACTCTTTAATTCATTTCCTGATTACATTTATTTAAACTCACTCCATTTTACAAGTTAATTATTTCTTTCATTTAAACTCGTTCCGCTGATTAATTTTTCTACACATTTAAAGTCATTCCATTATTCACTTCATTAACTCGTTTGTACGACCTCTTTACCTGTATCTCATTAACCCCTCACTCCTAGGAGGTGTAATTTAGTCTTCCTATCTACTGACGCATTTATTTGGATTAGGAGAGATTTTCCTAACTGGAGGGGGTTAGATCTAGCATTCATTAATTCCTAGAACATGTGAGGTCTCTCCTAAGCTTAAGAAAATCGTCTGTAAACAAGAAGAAAGTGGAAGGAGGCGCCATTGACTTAAAGGTGTTGTTCCCGTCTGCACCAGCTGCTTATGTTTATGCACGAGTCAGCCTCCTTAATATTGGATCTAAAAGTCTTCGTGCTGCCTTTAACGTCTTGAAAATCTCTCTCTCTCTCTCTCTCTCTCTCTCTCTCTCTCTCAATTAATCCATATCCACTTTACTATGCTAATCTCACACTTTGTTCGTTTTTTTATCGCCATGCTAATCCCCCACTTCCTCCCCTCCCCTCCCCTCCCCTCCCCCAATCCATTTCCCATCCCATTAAGTCCCCCTTTAGTTAATCCTCAAACTAATCCCCCATTCGCCCTCTCTCCTCTCCCAGTCCTCTCCCTCCTCATTGAGTCCCCCCCTAGCTAATCCCCAAATTAATCCCACACTCGCCCCATCCCCTCTCACAGTCCCTCCTCCTTCCCCTCCCCATGAAGACGCCTAAACTAATCCCCAAGCTAATCCCACTCACTAAATTCTCCCTCAGTTAAATCCCACTCACTTTACTAATTCACCTCCCTCTTTCTTCCCATAACTAATCCCCAAACTAACTCCCCCACTTCTCTCCCCCAGTCCCCCTCCCCTCCCCATTAAATCTCCCCTTGTCAATCTCCCTATTCTAATTACACTGGTCCTTAATTGCTCGTCACCGTTTTTGCAAGCAGGGAAAGTATTTGTCTTAAAACCACACAAAACGTAATTAGGACAAAAGAAAAGGGAGGGAGTAATTTGGTCAACTTTATATTTTTCTTTTGACTCATTATTACTTCCAAGGATCGACTGATTTGGTAATGCTCCGAGGGTTAACTGGGTTGTTAGTGAGGTCGTTAGGGTGGTTAGAAGGAATGAAACAGTACGAGGGTTTACAAAGGAAGGCAAATTGTAAACCTGCCTTTATTTTACTGATTTTATTTTTTTTTTAGAGGGGAGGTACTCGTTGGGTATAATACCTTTCTATTTTCATTACTATTATTACACATTATTATTATTATTATTATTATTATAGTATTATTATTAGTGGCGGTGGTGCTGTTGTTGTTATTACTCTTATTTTCATTCGTGGTCATGGAAAGGTAGGTATTTAAGTATTCTCAGTAATGACGCTATCTAGTAAATATACCTTGTGTATTTGTCAGCAAAATTGTCGTCAAATCGTAAATTGGAATCGGTCCTCTTACAGTCATTCCAATTATCGTTAGTGCTATAATTACCATAATGACTGCATAAAAATAATCTAACCGGAATATGCAAGGGGTAATTACCGCTATTAATATGTGAATACCTTTTTAATATGAATTCATCCCATTACGCTAAGTCGCTCCGGCAGTGCTGCTAATTTTTCTAGTTCCCCATTTAACCCATTGACACTGATTTACTTTATCCGTACAATCATTTTTTCTAAATTAACAAAACACTTCTCTTATTGAATGGGTTAAAACGCCTCTCTTATTGAAAGGGTTAATAAAGGGTGTAACGAAGCCCTCCAGATCGAAAAAGTGTACCCATATGTAATTATTTCTGCACGACATACGAAAAATGAAATGTAAAAGATGTCCTCAGGTCCAAAGAATTAATGTAATCAGCATTGCATGATCATATATTTGTGAGCACAATCAAGGAGACGAGTATTATAATTGAGGTATAGATAGATAGATAGATAGATAGATAGATAGGGATGGATATGTAAATTGAAGATATAAAGATGAGATAGCTAAACAGATAGATAAAATGATTGATAGATAGATGGATAGAGATGGATATATATAGAGATACGATAGACGGATAGAATGATTGATTGATTGTTAGAGAGAGAGAGAGAGAGAGAGAGAGAGAGAGAGAGAGAGAGAGAGAGAGAACTACACCAAGAGCACTAAATCATCCACCACATCAGTAAGGGCGAAGTGGCGTATTGATTGCACTAATTCGTCGGCCTTATGGCAGATTGAAGGAATGAGAAGTGAGGGGGGGGGGATGTGTAAATAGGGTGGGATTAGAGTGAGTGGGTGGGTAAAGTGTGTGAAATATGGGCGGTGATTCTCTCTCTCTCTCTCTCTCTCTCTCTCTCTCTCTCTCTCTCTCTCTCTCTCTCTCTCTCTCTCTCTCGCTGCCTTTCATCCTAATTCCACCCTTTTAACACAGCTCTATTCATCTGTGCATTAATATGAGCGCACGCAGTTTCAACTTGCGTGCGTGCGTGCGTGCGTATGTCCTTGGAAATCTTGTAAATTCAACCCGGAACGAAAAAAGAAATGTCCTCCACGTACCTCTTTATTTAATGTATGAAGTGGGAGCGAAGGGAGGGAGGACGTGCGCTTTCAGAGGACCTTTTGCGCTTTCGGGGAACTTGCCTTGCGCGTTCTAAGGAATTGGCTGCGCTTTCTTGGAATCTTGGTACGTCAGCTTGTTATTTTTTGTTGGTAATGACGGGATATGTGTGGGGATGGCTGGGTAGGGACTGGATGTGTGTGTGTGTGTGTGTGTGTGTGTGTGTGTGTGTGTGTGTGTGTGTGTGTTAATTTTAGGAAAATATATTCACATTATCCTTCGCTTCTTAATATTTTGTCTATCTGTCTGTCTTTTGATGTACCTGTCGATATGATTTTTTTTTTTCAGATTTTTAACAATATTTTCCCCGTCTTTAGCTATTTTATATATTGCCATTATCCACATATCTCTGTGTTGATTTGTCTCCTCAGTATATATGTATCTACTGATCATTTATTTAGTTACGTGGCCTAATGTACAGTACAAGTTTGATCGCTGGAGAATAAATGGTACGAAATGGTACCCGATTAGAAAAATATATTGTACAGGTAATACGTAATGTTAATAATCTCGCTGTCTTTGAAGGTTACGTAACACCTTTTCCTAGGCGATTTAGTTAGCTCCTTTCACCCAAACACTCTCAGGTTCTTACACCTCACTCTAAAATGGGTTAAATCGAGAATAAGAGAGAGAGAGAGAAAGAGAGAGAGAGAGAGAGAGAGAGGGGGGGAGGGGGGTTCGTGCGTGGGAGGGTTAGTTAATGGGCCTATGACTCAAACTTCTAGAGTTGTCTCGGCATGAGAGGGGTTACCGATTCCAGTACCAACAACACTCAAGCCCCTGCGACTCACCGCTCACGCTCAACTCAGTCTGATGTTAGCGGGAAAAAATGCTAGAGATATGGCACTCATTCACAGTTCATTCCTAGTGTTTTTTTTTGTTTTTTTAACAATTGTACAAAATTTCGCCCAGATAATTGACGCCTCATATCTTTTACTCTCTTCTGCTGGATAAACGTGCCGAGGCTGAGAGAGGCTCGGTATGTTTCTCTGGCCATAGGTTATATACTTTTATTTTTTACCTAATGGATCAGGAAGAAATGTGGCGCACGTAGCTTAAAGTGTGATGCAGAGGCAGTGGAATGGTTGGCGAAGTTTTGTACCTGGCTGCGCATCATCATCATCACCACCACCATCATCATCATCTCAAGGGGAAAATTGTGCTGAGGCGTCGAAGAAAGTTGTGTCTACAGGAGTTTTGATAATTCTTTTCTCCCGGTTCTTTTCTTCTTCTGGGTCCCGGTATTAGAAAATGGAGTCTGAGGGAAACTTTGGGGTCAATTAAGTTTCTTGGGGAAGGAAGGAAGGAAGGAAGGAAGGGAGGGAGAGAGAGATGGGAGCGAAGGAAGGAAGGAAGGGAGGGAGAGATGGGAGCGAAGGAAGGAAGGGAAAGAGAGATGGGAGCGAAGGAAGGAAAGGAGGGAGAGATGGGAGCGAAGGAAGGAAAGGAGGGAGAGATGGGAGCGAAGGAAGGAAGGGAGGGAGAGATGGGAGCGAAGGAAGGAAGGGAGGGAGAGATGGGAGCGAAGGAAGGAAGGGAGGGAGAGATGGGTGCAAAGGAAGGAAGGAATGAGAAAGGAAAGAATGGGGTAGAGAGGGGTGGGGAGGAGGAAGGAATGGGGGAAGGGAGGAAGGGATAGGTGGGAAGGAAGGGCGGAATGGGGAAGGGGGAAGGAGGGAAGGAAGAGAAGAGAGGAAGGAAGGAATGAGGAGAAGGAGGGAATGGGGAGGGGTGGGAGAAATGGAAGAGAAGGAAGGAAGGAATGAGGGAATGGGGAAGGGATGGGAGAGAAGAAAGGAAGGAATGGGGAAGAGAGAGGGAGAGATGAGAAAGAAGGAAGAAAGAATGGGGAGGAGGATGGAGGCGAAGATGTTTGGAGGGAAGCAAGGAAGGAAAGAGAGAAAAAAGGAAGGAAGAAGATAATGTTTGGGAGGAAGGAAGGAAGGAAGGAAGCTATGAAGGAGAAAAGAAAGGAAGTGGGGAGAGAATGTTTGGAGGGGGGGGGAGGAGAGAATGAAGAAATGGAGGTGAGAGTATTTGGAGGAAAGGAAAGATGGAAGGAAAGGAAAGAATGGCTGGAGAGAAGGAAAGAGAGGCAAGAAGAGGAAAGGGTGAAAATGGAAAAGGTTACAGAAAAGGGATGAAAAGAGACTTGTAAGAGAGGAATGATGATGATGATGATGATGATGACTACGGTGAAATAAGTAAGCGAATGGGAGAGGTAAAGAGAAGAGAGAAGAGGGGGTTAGGAAAGGGACGGAGGTGAGAAAAGAGATTTAGAGAGAGAGAGAGAGAGAAAGAGAGAGAGAGAGAGAGAATGACTGTAGAAAAGAGATTAATAATAAGAAGGAGGAGATGAAAGCTGTGGATTTGACGAATGGGGAAGAACAAGAAAATGGGCGTAGGTGAGAAGTGAAAGTCGTGAGATAGTAAGAAAGAGGAAGAACAGATAACTTTAGTGAAGAGAGGAAGAGAAGGAAGAAGAAGGGAGAGGTATGACAAGGAGAGGGGGAGGGGAGGAATGTAGGAGTAGGGAGGGAAAATTAAAGAATGAAGGAGAGGGAAATACAAAAAAGATGTTAAGAAGAAGGAAAGTAAAGAAAAGAAAGAAAATATGTGTTGTGAAAGTTTGTAACAAGAGAGGAAGGAGGAGGGGAGAGAGGGAAGGTAAGAGAGGAAAGGGAGGGGAGAGATGAGGGAAGAGGAAGGAAGGGGAGGAGGAAGAAAGAAGAGGAAGGAAGAAGAGGAAACAAGATAAGTAAAAGTTAAAGAAGAAAAGGAACAAGAAGGGTGAATTCTGAGGTTGGTTAATAAGATGAAGAGGAAGGAGAAGGGTACTCTTGAGGGAGCCAAGAGGTGAAGAGGAGGGGGAGGGGGGGAGGAATGAGAGAGTGGCTAGGAAAAAGAGGATAAAAAATGATGAAGTAGCATGTTGAAGAGAGAGAGAGAGAGAGAGAGAGAGAGAAATAAGAACTGGGAGAAAAGCAAAAGGAAAG
>NC_137003.1:42374471-42386971 GCF_032717465.1 Coenobita brevimanus | reverse complement strand
TTAATAGTACTTCATGACAACTTCACTGAATTCTACTATGTGAGGGAACTGGGATAAAGGTGTTGGGTAATATAGGTTAATTATTTTGCTCTTAAAGCTTTTACGACGCTACCAAGAGTTACTATTTTTGGTGCGGTCCTTTTTTATTTTTTATTTTTTTTCAGCTCATTGGCTTTGGGGATAATATCAGACTTATGGGATTAAATTAATGGAGAGTGTTTAGTGAAGGGTCTGCCATGGACGGTGTAGATGGTAAGCTGCTATGTGCCGTCAAGAGTTTTTATGATGGTAGTGAAGTATGTGTAAAGGTTAATGGTCATCTAAGTGAATGGTTCACGATCGGTGTGGGCGTGCGACAAGGTTGTGTGATGTCCCCATGCTTGTTCAAAATAAATATATATATATATATATATATATATATATATATATATATATATATATATAGTTGTATGTATATGGATGTGGTGATGAGAGAAGTAAAAACGCGAGTAATGGAGAAAGGGATGGCGTTGGTAATGAATGGTGATGGATGGAATATTCGGGATATATATATATATATATATATATATATATATATATATATATATATATATATATATATATATATATATGTTGTGTGATGTCCCCATGCTTGTTCAGTATACATACATACATACATACATACATACATATATATATATATATATATTTATATATATATATATATATATATATATATATATATATATATATATATATGTTTATGGATGTGGTGATCTATCTATCTATCTATCTATAGCCCGACGCCCTAATCCCGCAAAGGGTGGCCGCAGACAAAACGCCTCCAAGTCGCTCTGTCACCCACCATTTGACTACCCTCCCCCCAACTCACCCCCCCTCCCTCATATACCTCTCAACTCCATCCCTCCACCTCATCCTTGGTCTTCCTCTCCCTCTCCCTCCTCCCACCTCACCCACATACACCCTTTTAGTCAGTCTTTCATTCTCCATATTCTCCACATGTCCAAACCACCTCAGTGTATTTCTCCTAATCTTCTCAACCACATCCACATCCACCCCACAGCGTTCCTTCACTTCTTCATTCGTCAACCTGTCCCTCCACATCACTCCACATGCTCCTCTCAGGTAACTCATTTCCACTGCTCTCACTCTTGACTTGTTCCCCTCTTGTAAGGTCCATGCCTCGCTTCCATACGTCAGGGTAGGGATCACAATACTATCATGCAGTGACTTCTTAACTTCCATACTCACCTCCCTATTTCTCATCTCTGCTCTCAGTGTACCAACAACCTTCCTTCCCTGCTGTACCCTTTCACGCACTTCATCCCCCAAAGTTCCATCCTTACTCATCACACTACCCAAGTACTTGAATGCACTCACATTCTCCATATTCTCACCATCCAACCTCACTGCACACTCTGTGACTTCATTCCTCTCAAACACCATAACTTTACTTTTGTTTACATTAACTTTCAGATTCCTCCTCCTACACACTGTCCCAAATTCATTCACCAAACCTTGCAACTCCCATTCATCTTCACTCAACAGCACTGTATCATCAGCAAACAGCAACACCGGAAGCTTCCAAATCTCACCCTCATTCATTAGAGCCACCCCCACATCCACTGCCCTACCCTGCACCTCCTTTACAACCCCATCCATGTATATATTAAACAGCCATGGAGACATCACACAACCCTGTTTCAGTCCCACCTTGAGATCAAAGAACTCACTCAGCTCACCATCCATTCGCACCGTAGCCCTAGCTCCCTCGTACATACTCTTCACAGCACTCAACAATTTCCCCTCCACTCCATATATTCTTAATACCTTCCACATACCTTGCCTATCTATTCTGTCATAAGCTTTCTCCAAGTCCATGAAGGCAGCATACACTTTCCTTCCCTTCTCTAGATATTTCTCCACTAAACATCTTAGAACAAATATCTGATGAGAGAAGTAAAAACACGAGTAATGGAGAAAGGGATGGCGTTGGTAATGAATGGTGATGGATGGAATATACGGTATATATATATATATATATATATATATATATATATATATATATATATATATATATATATATATATATATATATATATATATATAATACCGACTATACTCCTCTGTGTACAGTTTTAGATCTTTTTTATCATCTTTTTCTCATATATTATACAGTTGGCAAGATGGTAAAATAATTCTGCTAAAAGATTCACCTCAGGCGGAGGTCCCAGCCGGATATAAGTTAATTACTGCTCGCTTACGAGTTTTAGGAGACGCTGCCAACATTTAATATTTTTTTTGCCAACATTTTATATTTTGTTTGCTGGCATTTAATATTTTTTTTTTTTTACCAGCATTTAATATTTTGTAGCCAACATGTAATATTTCTTAGCCAACAGTTAATATTATCCTGCCAACAGTTACTTTTTTTTTTTTTTTTGCTGATTTAATATATTTTTTGTCAACGTTTAATATTTTTTGCCAACATTTTATTTTTTTCCAACATTTATTATTTTCAGCATTTAATGTATTTTTTGCAAACATTTAATATTTTAGGCCAACATTTATTATCTTTTGTACGATTCTTTATTTTTTTTTTTTTTTCATTTCGAGGGCAGCCTTGGTAGTCCCGGGCTCTCCATTAATCGTTTCAGTACGGTGATGTGTTATCTTTATTCTAGGTACTATCAGACGATTTTATTAA
This sequence comes from Coenobita brevimanus, assembly GCF_032717465.1. NCBI lineage: Eukaryota > Metazoa > Arthropoda > Malacostraca > Decapoda > Coenobitidae > Coenobita > Coenobita brevimanus. Next base: position 42,384,264 of record NC_137003.1, on the reverse strand, counting down.
GCTGAGGAAGGGTTCTTGTAATTGTAGTGATGGTTGCAGTAGTAGTAGTAGCAGTAGTAGTAGTAGTGTTGGTAGTAGTGTCAACCTCAGGCTCATCTGAACTTTACTGCAGTGGACGGTAGGTTTAAGCAACCATCCTCCTGCAGTCCACCTACCTCCTTTCGGGGGATAGGGAAGTTACTGAGGGACGTTATAATAGCCGGGTAGTGGAGCTGCCTGGCTACATCAGTGCCATCACCTGAAGGCGTTCCTCTTCATCACCTTTCCTAGCGAAAAAGATTAAAGATGGCGCTGAGGGCGTGTCGTAAACTGAGAAATATAAGTTAATTACAAGAAAACTGAAGACTTTTACGAGACACAGAGACAACCTAAGTTTTTTAATACGCTGGGTCTTTCATTTATTTATTTATTCATTTATTTTTGTTCTCTAAACCAGGCTGTTATATTCAGCTTAGGGGACGTCTCCTGTGGTCATTTTCTTATTTATTACCGTGACGGATATCTTTATTATTATTATTATTATTATTATTATTATTATTATTATTATTGCATAGTTATCACACGTACTGAGAGGCTGGGAGGGTGAAAAGTGTTTGGGAATGTACGAGAGAGGCAATCAGAGTAATTGGGAGTTTAGATTTGATGATGATGATGATGATGATGATGATGATGATGATAAATGATATGTGTGAACTCTTTCGGAAGCCTAAATGACAAGTGAATGCGTGTCCATTGTCCTTTTTTTTATTTTTTTTTATTAATTTTCTCTGCTTTTTAGTTTTGGTTGTGATGATTAGCAGGATTATAAAGTGAATTAAAATATCTCGTTTCAAAAATCTAATTTGATTGTGGCTGCATCAGTAAAAGCAATATTTGATTTTTAATATTATTATCAGTAATTTACGCTAATGACACTGACAGTAATTATGAGGAGGATGGAATAATAAGACGTTGATAATAAATGATCATAACAGAAACTGAAAAAATGAATGCAGATAATTGCAATAATGTGGTGAAAATTTGGTATACAATTGCATAAATGATTAATTCCACTCAGAGTAAAAGTAAAATTTTATACAAGCCTTTTTTTTTTTTTGTAACAAGATGAACAGAGGAGGGAAAAATAATTTGAATATAAAAATACTCAGTTGGAATAAAAGGAATAATAACGAGTGAAGTTAGAAAGAAGATAGAATTAATAATTACAATAATGATAATGATAACTGAAGATAAGAAAGATCAGGACTGATACTCATGGTTCCAATAATTACGGGAAAAGAGATTATAACAAAGAAAAAATAACAGTAATATTATAGGTGAAATTAAAACGATTGAAGCTAAGAAGGATTTTTTAAATAGTTGAAATAATGATAATAATAATAATAATAATAATAATAATAATAATAATGACAATAATAATAATAATAATAATAATAATAATAAAAACAAAAAAACAAGAAATTTTCAAAATAGTTCAGACAGTAGCAAAAATAATAATAAAATAAATTAAGGTAAGAAATTCTGTTAAAATAGCTGAAGCAGCAATAAAAAGACAAAAAAACAATAAAAATTGATTAATTTTGATTCGCAAGGCCAGAATAATAATACGCCATTAGCAGTAATAAGAATGGCTTTTGTCAGAACAGGTGTGACCAATAAAAGAGATTTCATTTTCACATCGAGAGTCTGTCTGTTGTTCAACGCCCTGTTTTGTCTGTCGGCTCGTACTGTCTTTTATCTGTCCCGTTTTCTTTCTCTACGCATCCTGGCTATCGGTTCAGTCTGTTGTTCAACGGGTCTTTTTGTGTGTCTGTTCGTATTGTCTATCTTTTGTCTTATTAGTCTATTGTTCAACGCAGCATTTTGTCTATCTGGTCGTATTGTCTGTCTTTTATCTATCGGTTTATTGTCCGACGTACAGTTTAGCACAGCTTTATCGATCCATTATGCTGTCCGAAACTTTATGAAACTATTGTTCATTTATTATATCAAGTCTGAAATAATTTAGTCCTTTTTCAGCTTATTGTCCTTAGATTAACTAGACAGTATGGCTCTAAATCTCTAAAGCACTTCTTCGTGACTAGCACCATACCGGTGCTCTAGCGTCCCTCCCTTGTTCCATCTCGGCGTTCAAGATGGAGAGATGCCAATTTTACATCTAACTAAACTGAATAGAGTACGAAACATTCTGAAAAGCATCCTGGACTCCGAATATCGCATGAGTGGATTTCAGATGTTATCGTTCACTGTATAGGATTGCATCGTAAGGGAGTGAGTCGAAATTTGTGTTCGGAAATGCACTCTAGTAATTGTTTCTCTTTATATAATATTTCCTGTACTTTCCCTCTCCTGTCCCACTCTACCTCCCTTCCTCTCTCTCTCTCTCTCTCTATGTCGGTAACGTAGCCTCCTCCCCTGACGTATCGCCACCTCTCAGGCTCCTATGACTCACTCTCAGCTGAATAAAATCATCTGGCGTTAGGTAGAACAGAATGCAGAGAGGTGCGGTGGTGAACATCATCATCATCATCATAAGAAGACGAAGAAGAAGAAGAAAAAAGAAGACCAAGAAAAAGAGGATGAGAATGAGGAAAGATAATCATAATCGTAATAATAATAATAATAATAGTAATAATGATGATGATGATAATAATAATAATAATAATAATAATAATAATAATAATAATAATGATGATAATAATAAGAAGAAGAATGCAAACACAAAGAAGAGGATGAAGACGAGCAGACGAGATTAGCTAATTGCTGGCACGAAAATAATATGCATAAAACACTCCCCCTCATTACCAGAGCCCCCCCCCCCCGCACCCCGAAAAAAAAATTCACGGAAAAAGTACATATTTATTCATTAGCTCCTCTCCCATAATCAGCAGCAACAGCATAACAGCAAGAGCATCATTACTGCGGTATATAACACTAACATCACAACAACTACCATCCTCACTGCCATTATCACAACTACCATCACCATCACTGCCATTCTTTCTATCATCGCCACAACTACCATCTACACCACCACCCTCTCTCACCATTACCACCTACATCCGTCTTCATCACCACCTCCACGATCACTACCAATAACAACAACACTCCTTTACCACCACCATCACCACCACAACTACCGTCTCCACCATCCTGTCTACCATCCCCACCACTACCACTTTCACTCACCACAACCACCTCAGTCTTTCATCACCACCACCAACAACAAGACAACAAGAACAACAACAACAACAACAACAACAAATACAAGTCTACCACCACCACCACCACCTAACCAACAACAACAACAGTAACAACGCACCGACCAATAATCCATGTCAGTCACGTATATATATTTTTTCTATCTTTTGTTAAGCTATTTTCTTTTAGTAATAACTTTTACGCCATTAATTTTTTAACTTCTTTTTTCTGGGTATTTTTTTTTTTACTCACTTTCGCTCTCGTTCTCATTTTTGTGTAGATTTTTCATGTGTGTTTTTTCTTTACAATTCACCCAGCATTTATTTTATCGTTTCTCCACCACCACCAACACCACCACCACAACTAACACTATAACCACTCTAACACTAACACCTTTTCCACCACCTATAGCACCACAGTTACTGCCATAGCCATTATGATTGCGTCGACTCTCTCTCTCTCTCTCTCTCTCTCTCTCTCTCTCTCTCTCTCTCTCTCTCTCTCTCTCTCTCCATTAACAGCACCGCCACAACACGTAACATAACTTAATCATCACCAAAACTTTCACGCCCTCAGCATCATCTACCACAACTACCACAATTACAACCACAACTTCCATAATCTACCCTAACAAACGCGCCACTATCACCACACTGCAGCTGTATCTCAAGCCACAATCAGAATGACCGTACTACTTCTGTCACCTTAATGCACTTCATCATAAGTAAAATTTTTCATCCGTACATACGTGCAGTACGTACCCAACAACTATCACCACAAAAACAACCACAACCACCTACCACTACCACTACCACAGTTACAACGACCAAACCACGACTAGAACCACACCACCACAACAGCTCCACCACAACCACAACTACGATATAATACAGGTAATTTAAAGATACATAAGATTAAAACCAAGATTAATATTTTCACCTGACCACTACCCATCCCCCCACCTCACCACCACTCTTTGCGTTGGTGGGTGACTGAGAGAGGGAGGAGGAAGAGGAGAAGAAGGAGGGGGAGAGATGGAGCGGGAAGAGAGAGATGGGGAGAGGAAGGGTGGGGGAAGAGATAGAAGAGGAGGAAGGAGATGAGGAAGGGGAAAAGGAGAAAGGGTAAAGGAGGAGGAGTCAAGCGGAAAAAGGCGGGAGGAGAGAAATCGGGAGAGGGAGGGGACGAAATGGAGAGGGAGGAGTGTGCAGGGGATGGGGAGAGGTATGCAGACGGAGAGAGAGAGAGAGAGAGAGAGAGAGAGGAGAGAGGGAAGGAACTGATGGATTTACTCGCAAATATTCCGATCCCAACAGTGTTAAAAAATAAACCCCCGAGGGAAAATGTTCAGCAGGAAAAGCTTATGTTCTGTGGAGTAGGTCGTGAACAAAGTACATAGGACCGATCGACGTGAATAACATAGCCTGGCTTTGTGTAGTGAGGTAGGTTAGGTCAGGTTAGGTTAGGATAGGAGGTGAGGTGAGTTTAGGTTAGGTGTTGGTGGTGGGAAATGGTGTTAATAGCATTGCTAGAGCCAAAAGACACGACTAACAACATTGCTTAGTCTTATTATGCAGCGAGATGGATTGGGTTGGTTAGGTTAGGTTGGGTATAAGTGATGGAGGATAGTGTGACCACAAACAATGAGACATTCGTAAATTGTAACACAGCTTAATGTTTCATGCAGGTAGGTTGATTTAGGACAGATTGATTGTTGTTTTGCTTTGTTTTGCTACAACTACAACATTATTCACATCTGTCACTACCACAGTCACTACCACAACCATCTCTGTCACTTCCACCGTCACTACCACAGCCATCTCTTTCACAGCCTCAATCGCTACCACAACCATCTTTCACTACCAGTCACTACCACAACCATCTGTTTTACTGCCACAACTTCAGCATTAATGACGACCATCTCTACCACTACCACAGTTACCACAATCACCACTAATACTACCACAATTACCACGGTCATCACTAACATTTCTACCGCCACAGCAATTATATCAGCCCCTACCACCACAATCAGCATGAACTGAAATAGGATTATGTCTCTGTTATCACCACACTTTTCACCACTACCACAACTACCACCATTACCGCAAATATGCTTGTGTCAAAGTTCCTTCCACAACTACAGACATTACCACAACTACCGTAACTACCACCACCATCATAGCCAGTTTTATATAAGTTTAGTTCACAGCTGCAACAGTCTCCATACCACCACCATCACGACAACTACCACCATTACCACAACTACCACCATCACCCCGACTACGATCATCACCCCAACTACCTCCATCTTGACAATTACTACAGCTACCATCATCACCACAACTACCACCATCACCACAACTACCACCATTACCACAACTACCATCATCACCGCAACTACCATCATCACCTCAACTACCACCATCATCACAATTACTACAGCTACCACCATCACCACAACTACCACCATCACCGTAATTACCACCATTACCACAACTACCACCATCACCCCAACTACCACCATCACCCCAACTACCACCATCATCACAGTTACTACATCTACCACCATCACCACAACTACCACAACTACCACCATCACAACAACTTCCACAACCACCACCATCAGGGGCTGTCTGTTAGAGGCAACAGCGGGGAGGTACTGTCAGTGCTGGGTGCTGGGGCCATATTCTCTCTCTCTCTCTCTCTCTCTCTCTCTCTCTCTCTCTCTCTCTCTCTCTCTCTCTCTCTCTCTCTCTCTCGAACCGTTCTCAATACCCCTCATCCATCATTCTCTCTCTCTCTCTCTCTCTCTCTCTCTCTAAGCAACTGGCACTATAATCAAAGAAATGAAAGAAAGAAAAAGTGATAATCAAGAAAAGCAGGAAAGAAGAAAAGAAGAAAATTAATGTACAGAGAAACAAAGAGAAGGAAGGAAAATGAAAGAGAGTAGAGAGAAGAGTGAAAGGAGAAAGAATAGGAGGAAGAGGAGAGAAGGTATTACAAGCAGGAGGAGGAGGAAGAAGGAAAGGAAGGAAGAGAGGAGGAAGGAGGGAAAGCATGCAAGGAGGAAGGCGAGGGAGAGGGAATGGAATATAGGAAGGTGGAAAGAATAGGAGGATGGGGGGAAAATGTGTGAGAAAAGGGTTAGGAGGATGGAAGAGAAAAGGAGGAGAAGAGTAGAGAGAGGAGGAAGAAAAAGAGATAAATAGCATAAAAGGGGAGAAGAAAAGGGGAGGGAAGGAACAAAACTGAAGAGGGCAGAGAGAAAGAGTAGGAGAAGACAAGAGTGGAGGAAAAGGAGGAAAAAGAAATGAGAGAGAGGGAGGAGGGGAGAAGGAGAAAAGGAGAGAGGTCGAGAGGGATTAGGGTGGCAAAGGGAGTGGGAAGAGATGATAGAGGGATTTAGGAGAGAGAGAGAGAGAGGGAGAAAGAGAGAGAGAGAGAGAGACAGACAGACAGACAGAGACAGAGAGACAGACAGACAGACAGACAGAAATGTGGGGGAACACAGACAGACAGACAGAGACAGAAATGTGGGGGAACACAGACAGACTGACAGACAGACAGACAAATGTGGGGGAATATAAACAGACAGAGACAGAAATGTGGGGGAAGACAGACAGACAGAGACAGACAGTGACAGAAATGTGGGGGAAGACAGACAGACAGAGACAGAAACAGGGAGACGGGGAGAAGACAGATAGAGAGTGAAAGTGAGAGAGAGAGTGAGATGGCCTGAGAGGACATTGGTAAACATTGACTCAAAAGCCCATCCACGGGGCTTAGCCTGGGGAGTGGGGGTCTGGAGAGAGAGAGAGAGAGAGAGAGAGAGAGAGAGAGAGAGAGAGAGAGAGATCTGAATATATTTCCAAAAAAATAAATGACTTTTTTTTTGGTACGTACCGTACTGTTTAGGCGTCCAAACCCACTAGATCACCTGGCAGCCTCCTGGGTACATGGTTTCCAGTCAGCTTAATATTTTCCTAGGCTCTAAGAAATATTTTGGTTTGTCATTCTATTTTGGTTTGACATTCGATGTAGAGTCACCTGAATAGAGCACTGAATCAGGTGAGTGAATGATGTACGACCCCACCTACCACTAGAAGCCCAAGCCGACCACACACACACACACACACACACACACACACACACACACACACACACACACACACACACACACACAAATTATACATACAGACACCCGTTCTCGTTTACTTTTGTTTGTAAATTGTTCATACCGAAGAATGTATACACCCACATAGGCTTGTTGAAAATGTAAACAGGTATAATGGATGGATAGAAAGGTTTTGTGCCATGTTAAAAAAAAAAAAAAATAAAATAAAAAATAAAAAACATCTAGGCTACCTAACTTCCATCCTTCCCCTCCATCCACCCCTCCTCCTTCCCCACCTTTCATTCTGTCCTCTCCTTCCCCTCCCATCCATTCCACCCGTCCTCCCAGCCTTTTCTGTCTCTTGCTGTGTCCCCCACCTTCCCCTCCACCAACCGTACTCCTCCCTCCACCCATCTCTCTCCACCCTCCAACTTTCCCACCCCACCTGCTTCCTCCTTTCCCTTCCACCTTCATCCATCCCCTTCCCTACCCTCCCACCTCCTCCCTCTTCCCATTCCCCACTCCATCCTGTATCCATTCATACTGCGCACTTTTCCTCCTCCTTCCCCTCCTATGCCCACCCCTCTCCCACCGCCTCCACCAACAGCTGTGCAACATTGCAGTTTTCCGGAACCAATTTCAGTAATAACACAAAGTCTGGAGTGTCACTCATGCCAGGCTAAGGGTGTTGTGTGCCGCTAATATTTATGCGGATTAAATGTTCATGTTGAGAATGTTGGTTCGGCTAGGCAGTAACACCTGAATTGTTTATGTTTCGCGATGTGTGTGTGTTTTTTTTTACCATATAAAAATTGACTGACGACTTATGTATTATACTCTGGATAATGCAGGACGATATAGTATTTCAGTAATTCCTGCTTATATATATATATACAAGGTCTGCAACCTATTTCTAAATTTCTGCTCTAAAAGGAAGTACCGAGAAATGTTTTGTTTCAACTCAGCAAGGAAGTACCGAGAATTTTTTCGTTTCCAAATGTAATCGCATATAAACCGTATTATGCACCTGACAGTCAGTACTTAAAATCTACAGATTGGTCGGATATGCCTGTGAATCTGAGGCATGCTGCTGACGTTTACCTAAGTTATTGCTCTTACAACTTGAGTTAATCGTTTTCTTTGGGGAGCAACTTTGAGGAAAACGAGCATTCTCTGAAATTAGGCAGTAGACACTAAATTAGTCCAAGATCATGCAGCTGAGGAAACCGTGTTATATTTTTAACATTCGGTAAATTTTCGAGAAAAAAAAATGATAAAAACCTTCGGCACTGTGGCGTCTCTTTCGGTTGCGTTCATGCAGTGTCTGAAATATTTTATGCACTTTAGAAAAGTCTGTTGCACCCAAGAATTCAGTGAATGCTAACAATAGGTCTGTCCTAACTTAAGTATAATCGTCTGGAGTTAGTAAAAAAAAAAATGGGAAGAGTTTTTATAATGGAAAGTTTAAAATCGGTTTCACGTTATCTCATGTATTTGCTGTAATAATTTCTCTGGTGCTGTAGTGGCACACACACACACACACACACACACACACACACGAGTGGAATTGATTTACACACGCCAGTAACAACACTGAACTCCATATGGGCTCAGTTTCTAGTACTCTCACCCAAGTTTTGCATACGCGAGTGGCAGTGGGAAAAACAGTACCAACACACACACACACACACACACACACACACACACACACACACATGCTTTCAGTTTACTACTCCGTAGACTTTACCAGTTTCTCCTTCCTGTAATCTTACGGCGCCTTAATCACTGCCCTATTTTTCCTCCCAAACGATTTTATTTAGCGTGGGGTAGACTTGAACTGAAGGAGGGTTTTATTCGGCGTTAATTTAAAACCGGCCTTTATTACCAACAATAAACGAATGACATTGATTTACGGAAGTTCTTAACCCCCTCACTTCGGTGACTTTTCTAGTTTTTTTTCCTTTCGTTCTTCTTCCTTTTCGTCTTTTTCTTCGTTTTCTTTATATTACTATGTGTTCTTTTTTCTCACCTTTGTGTTGTTATTTTTTTCTTCTTTTTCTACTACTACTACTGCTGCTGCTGCTGCTGCTGCTACTGCTGCTGCTGCTCTTCTTCTTTTTCATCTTTTGCCATTCCAGGCGATTATATTCACCACGAGGCAGGGGTTAGAACTGGAGGTTAGAAATAGCTTTAATATAATTCCCTTAGTACCACAGCTGAGTAAAATCGTCTGATCCGATTTAAGATAGTAATACGTCATCATAATGAAGTGGCCAATCCTTTATTATTATTAGCTATCTTTTCAAGGCTGCACATAATCGACTAGCATTGAGAATATAAATAAATCTCTTTCTAATTCTCTTTAATAATTCTCTCTCTGATAATTCTCTTTCTAATCAGAGTGGTTGGAAACAGCGTTCATTAACCCCTTTAATTACTAGGCACCCGCAGAAATAACAGAGCAAGATCCGACAG
>NC_137003.1:42354471-42369471 GCF_032717465.1 Coenobita brevimanus | reverse complement strand
CCGCGGAAAGAGAGCCATATCATTATCTCTATGCCTTCGAGCTAAGTGAAATAATCGAAGAAAGAACGAAAATCTTGGCCAGGTTATAGGAAAAGGATTGTAGGTGAAGGTGAATCGAGTATAGCATTTCTCTCTCTCTCTTTTTTTTTTTTTTTTTTTTTTTTAGAGAGAGATGCGTAGCCTTGGATCTTTACCCCGTTTCCGAAACGGTTTTTCCAACATGTCGCACTCACGGCACCAATACCCACCGTCTAAATCGGGACAGAGAAGGAGGTATCTAGATCAGGATATTGTATTGGTAGATGATCCAGCCTTAGGCCTTTGTTTGACCCGTGTTGACCCTCCGTTTGACCCACAAGTTGACCCCTCTTGACCGAAAGGAGAAAATTTTGGAGGTTCTGTTTCGAAGTCTCATCGGTTCAGCCCAACCTGTCGAGAAAAGGGTAAAAAAAAAAAAAAAGGGAGAGAGAGAGAGAGAGAGAAAACTGTGGAAGCTTAGTCTGAATAATTCCATGGCCGCTTTTCCAGCTCGGTTGATTTTTCCCCTTCGAATTATTTGAAAGCAGGGAAATCTTTCTGACGCAATTCATTTTTAACCAGTAGTCAATTTTAGAGCATTTCATGAGTGCCTTTTTCGGCGCAGTCAGATATTTTTCCCTTCCTGCTTAGCGTTTCGATATAACCACATTATTCTCATGGTTAGAAATGTTCGGCCAAATTAAAAACGTCTTCATACTGGCACTTAAAATACTCCTCAGCTGCCTCTCATATCTGTTGTAATCTGTTGGTGTTCTTCTGGGACGGAAAATTTCATCTGCCTTAGCATTTCGATAAAGGAAAATTGTGTGCAGTTAGTTTCTTCTGTCCTAGCATTTCGAAAAACAAGTATTGTCATAGCCAGTTAATATCTGTTTATCTGCCTGTGTTTCTATCTGTTTATTTATCTAGTTCAATTAATTTTTGGTTCGGCATAATTTCTTTCCCCCGAGCATTTCCAAACAACTAAATTACTGTCATAGTAGGTGTGATACACCCCTATTTCAGCGCCTTAGCTTTGACACAACTAATTTTGCAAGTAGCTAACAATTTTGCAACCTTCCATAGCTAACAGTTTCGCAGCCTGCCATGGGTTGTTTACCATTTTAGATTTTCTTTCCTCCAGTCATTTCGAAAGACCTAAATATGTCATCATAATAAGATACAGCCATACTTGCATGTCCCATCCCTGCCAGTATAATTAGTATTTCAACCAGCAATCCATTCTGCAGTAAGTCTCGGGTGTTGTTTCAGTACAGAGACGGTTGTATAATTTTCTATAAACTGAACAATTCCCTGCATCGATACCCTATAAGAAAACATTTATAATTAGTTTTATAATTAGTAGAAAACCTTAATCTTTTCAGTATGTGTAATTTTTTTAGTATGTAAATTCTAATCAGTCCTGGATCATTTTATTCAGTTTATCGGAGAGCTTTGAATGTGAGGTGAAAATTGCACCCTGTAAACTTGAATGAACATCAGAGTAAAATATAAAGCTAAATAGTTACAGTAATCAAACATTAATAAATCAATTACTGTGGAGACTGCTTATTGTAAAGAAAAATAATCGAGACCCATTAATTAGGAAAAAACAGAAACATATTAAATCAATAAAGTTACAGAATATCAAACAATAAGCAGTTGCTATGGAAACTTGCTTGTCGTAAAAAAAAAAAAAAAAGGATTCATTGGAAAAAAAATCAGTTACAATAGATCAGACAATAATTAATTACCATGGAGACTTCCTAATTGTAAAAAGAAGTGAAGATCCATTAATTTAAAAAAGAAAAGAGGAAAAAAAAGAATGAAAACTCTCCATCAGCGTCAGTATTGCCTCGTAAAGCACATAGTCATAAATATCCGCCATCACGAATAATCTCTCTCTCTCTCTCTCTCTATCTATCTATCTATCTATCTATCTCTATCTATCTATCTATCTATCTCTCTCTCTCTCAAGTTGACAAGTGGAGCGACGGTCAATGGAAACGAGATTTTTTTTTTTTTATGGGAATAAATAGAAAACTGAATGTTACCTAGAAGCGTGTTATTAGTGCATGGAGACTTCGTAGCACCGTTTCCATAGCGATTTATTTCTGCAACACACACACACACACACACACACACACACACACACACACACACACACACACACACACACACACACACACACACACACACACACACACACACACACCTGGATCCATATGACGCAGATCCATTTCTCAATAAGAAAAAAAAAGACGCACAAAAAAGAAATAAATTAGCGAGAGAGAGAGAGAGAGAGAGAGAGAGAGAATTGCCTCGTTCGATCTCTGCATTGGCAGGAGAGACATCGATGTGGGAGAGATATTTAAGTGAATTCCTTAACACACGGAAGGTAATTGGGGCATAGAGTCATTAGTTGGTGTGGGGATATTGACACACACACACACACACACACACACACACACACACACACACACACACACACACACACACACACACACACACACACACACACACACACACACACACACACACACACACACACACACACACACACACACACACGTGCAAATATTAGAGTGGACAAGGACTCGTTCACCCCAGCTGTATATTTTTACCTGCCCATGTTTAGGCAGGTGGGTCCACGCACTCAAATTCAGGAAATATCTCCACTTGAGGCTCCGTCTTCTAAGTGGCTTTGGAGAATTCGTAACACGTCTTTCTTAGAGATTTATTTTGCACATAACAACTCTCTGTCTTTCTGTGTATACCTAGGCGTCTTATTTCAGGAAGGGATGGGCCTGCAGACAAATCGCCCCATCTCATCCTGTCCTTTACTGTCAGGCAGCCATCTCCCCAGCTCACACACACTCACTCTCATATGCCTCTCCACCCCAACCCCAGTTCATGAGGTGTATTACCGTCATTCAACACCACTCAAAACTCTCCCCACTCATCCCACACAAAACTCTCAACTCACTCTCCTTGATCCATCTCTCATGTAATCTTCTCTCTTAATTCACTGTCTCCTCTCCTCTCGTTTACTTTTCTCCTCTTCTCTCCTCTCCATTCCATTCCCACCCATCCTCTCCATCCCACCTCCACCGTCTCCTCCCCCTCTCCACCCTCTCCACCTTCTCTTTGAACCCCCAGCATTGAACTTCCAAGAGAAATCTGCCACCCACTTATACAAAACCCATTTTCCTTTGGTGAAGTCGACCTGCTCGGCCCCACACTAATAAAAAATTATTATTATTATTATTATTATTATTATTATTATTATTATTATTATTATTATTATGATTTTTTTTATTATTATTATTATTATTATTATTATTATTATTATTATTATTATTATTACTATTATTATTAATATTGTTGCTGTTGTCATAAGAACAACAAAAATAATAATAATAATAGTAATAATAAAAATAATAAGAACAACAGCAGTGTCATGTTGATGATGATGATGATGATGGTAATGATGAGACATATTGACAAACATCTAAGGTCCAGTGTTCGCGGTCCCTCAAGCGAAAAAAGAAAAGGAAAAATAATAAGAATAATAATATCTGAAAATAAGGGACCCACACCTTCAACTCTGAATTTAGCAACACTTCGGCGAAAATTAATCAAGTGCCAAAGAACCTCAATCCTTTGTGGAAAATGTTGGTCTGAATTTGTCCGTGAGTTCTTCAAATATTTCCTCTGAATGTCAGTGATGAATGAGAGTGATTAAATGATGGAGGAAAGAGCGGCTAAGGTGAGAGGGGATGCAGGTGAAAGTGATTTATAAATGTGATATTGACGATGCTGTAAGTGAGGTGTCTAGACTAAGGTGAGGTGGGGTAAAGGTGAAAGTGATTTGTGGAGGTGCAAAATGACGTTACTTGAAAGGGTTAATATTGGATACAGGTGAAAGTTAATTTATGAAGTAGAATATCCAAAGGTAAGTTAGGGTACAAGTGAAGGTGATTTATGGTGGAGGGGGGTGGTCAGAGGGTGGGGAGGTGAGTGGGCTGCTGTCTGGAAGAACGAGCGATCAATCCATGGCTGGGGCGGGGAAGTGAAAAATCGGACCATGTAAACAACCGTGACGTCTTTTGTTCTTAATTCTCCACAGGATTTTGTTAAGAATTACTGTAGTGAAAGGCATAAAGAGAAATCTGTATAATCATTTTTTTTTTTTTTTTACAGAGAAGGAACAGAGGAGAGAAAAGCAAATTAAATAAAAAATAATAATTCCATGCACCAGATTACAGGTGTTCCATGACTTCTTTTGTATTTCATTCTCCTGACGGTTTTAAGATTTTTTTTTGTAGCTATTGGCGTTAAGAGAAACCTGTATCTTCACTACAGAAGACCTCTCCTGGGTGGAATAAATTTGCCCGGCGATCGTAGGAATGACCTATAAAACTCGTATAAAACATGTTGGCGAAATAATAAACTTAAATGATCTTCCACGTGACCTTCCAACCTGTCACCCCTGCCAAAACCACCACAGGATTCCTTAAGAGACACCTCTAGCATATGTTTAGTGTGAACGGTGGGTATTGGCGCCCAGACGGTGACAGCTGGTGTGTGGTGTGAGGTATTGCTGTAAGGAGGACTGCAGGACCATAGGGAACGATCTGTGTAGTCGTACATAATTCTGAAGCTGAGAGATAGGATGCAGATGTAGTGCTATAATCAGGTGGTGGTGGCAGCTTAATACATAATGCAGCTATAGTTCGTCTGTTTTCATCTGACGGAATTGGGCCACTCCCACATCTTGCGTACTAAGTCGTGATTCCATGAAATTCGATGAGCCTTATGAGGTAAGAATGAGTCTCCTTGGTTACTGGTCAAAACCAGCCTCCAAAACATGAGTCTCCTTGGTCACTAGTCAAAACCAACCTCTAAAACATGAGTCTCCTTTGGTAACTAGCCAAAGCCACTCTCCATTTCATGAATATCCTTGGTCACTAGTCAAAGCCACCCTCCAGAACGTAAATCTCCTTGGTCACTAATCAAAGCCAACCTCTAAAACATGAGTATCCTTGATCACTAGTCAAAACCAACCTCACCTGGTCATGCCACTGAGCTGGAAGGGGTTAAGGATTTTCGTCAGGTTAGAACAGACACGCTGCAGTAAGATGTTATTGAGGCGACCTTAATCCCTTCACAACTATGACACATTTAACCTTTTATTCTTGCTACCTTTAGATTATTTTACTCAGTGATTTTATTTATGTCCTCCCCCTGCAGTCCACCATCTTCTTTAGGGGGATTAGGGAGAAAGTTCAAGGATGTTTGAATAACCAGGCAGTGGAGCAACTCGGTTATATCAGTGCCACCACTTGAAGGCACCCCCCGAGCATCTAGAATAGTAGTAGTAGTAGTAGTAGTGGCCTAGTAATATGAAGAGCAGCAGCAATAATAATAATAATAATAATAATAATAATAATAATAATAACCATAGCAAATTGGTGATGTGACTGAAGGGGTAACTTTGCTACAGGTGGCGGGAGTGGTATTGGTCGTGCGTGCTGTGTGGTGGCGGCCAGGGAGGGGGCCAAGGTGGTGGTGACTGACAAGAACCTAGAATCAGCTCAGCACACCCTCACACTCCTTGATGGTGAGTCACGGTTTTATCAGGTCACTAGTTGTTGCACTCTCACGAACCCACACACCCACTTTCACTCACTTTTAGTCCCACCCACACACTCGCTCTGTCACTCATTCTCACTCACTTCCACTTTCACTCTCACTCCCACCCACAAGCTCACTTTCCACGTCATTCTCATTCTCACATTCACACTCAGTCTGTTATTTTTACTCAGTCTTGCCTTTGCACTCACCCTCACTGACTCATTCACACTCTCTCCCACCCTCGTGAATGCTCTCACTCATTCTGTCATTTGGTTATTTACTAGTTCAATTTCTCACTCTCACTCTTTCATACTCTCGCTCTTAGTTTCCTACTTTCACTCATTCTTTCTCACTCTTACACCTACTGTCACCCTCAGCCTCACCCTCAGCCTCACTCTCACCCACTCTCTCACTCTTACCCACGCCCATATCATCACCCCCACCCATATCGTCACCCCCACCCCCACCCTCACCCCCCCGTCAAGGTCATGCATAGCCCTCCCTCCTTACCCTTCACACACACACACACACACACACACACACACACACACACACACACACACACACACACACACATTAGCTGACAAAATCCTACAATGCATCACAGTCATCCTACTTGTCAATATGCTTTTACCCTTAATGCACTGTCTACATTTCTGATACACTAGCGCCTTCCACCTACCTCCTCTCATTACACCCCAGTATACTCAACATCCATAATACACTTCCCCAACCCCCCTAAATACACCGCTAATACATCCTAATACATTTTAATACATTCCTAATATTCTCCCTTGATCACCACTAATTTTTTTCTTATACACACCTGATACATCCCTAATACACTTCCCTGACTACCTTCTTCATACACCCTAATGCGTTCTTAATACACCCCAAATACACCGTAATGCATCCCTAATACATCCGTAATACTCCTTAATACACTTCTTGACAATACCCGTAATAAACCTCTCATACACCCCTTGATTACAGCTCTTATACACTGCTAATACACCCCAAATGAGCTCCTAATACATTCCCGACTACATTCCTAATCAACTCCCTAATACATCCCTGAAACATCACTAATATACTCCTAATACACCCCTAATACACCCCTAGTACATTCCTAATACAAATACACACTCTTAATACACCAGTGTCTTATGAATACACACCAACACTTCCATAGGCCAAGCTACACTTCTTTAACTCCTTCATTTCGAGGATGCACTTTTTTTTTTTTTTTTTGGCCATACCCCTTTCCTGATGCTGGAATGGGACGCCTTCAGATGGTGGCACCGATATAACTGGGCAGTGGAGTTTCCTGGTTGTACAAACGCCCCTCTCTATCCCCCCCTTCCTATCCTCCTGTCCCCCGAAAGGAGCCTGGTGGGCTGCAGGAGAGGGGCAGCTTCAGTCTTTCTTTGTCTCACTCTTCCCTTTAGAATATACATTTTTTTTTTTTTTTAGAATACAACTCTTTGATCCCCTTGGCCCTTCTCTCCGTCTCCCTCTCGTCCCTCCCTCCTTTCCCCCTTCCTTCTCTCCCTCTTCTGTTTCTTCTCCTCTCCCCTCTTCTCCCTTCCTCCCTTGTTCTCCCTCTCCCTCCCTCCCTCCCTCCCTCCATCTACCAGACCACAATACCTGTATTTTTGTCCCCCTCCTTTCTTCATCCCTCTCAACCCCCATTCCTTGTCCCCTCCCCCCTTTCTCCTCGTCCTCTCTCCCTTCCCCCTCCCCCTCTCCTTCTCCCCGTCTTCACTTCCTTGACCCCTCCCCCCTTCTTTCTTCCCTTCCCCCCTTCCTTATCCCCTTCCCTCCTTCCTTGCTAAGATTACACCTCCTCCCCTCCCCCAAACCTTCCCTAGTGTCACGTAGCCTTACCCATATAAGCCCCAGCCTTCTCCTTCCCTTAGAATTAACCCCCATCCTCTCTCCCCCAGGCACCTAGCAACATCACGTAGCCCAAGCTCTAGCCCTGTAGCCCGAGCCTGGTAGCCCCCTCCCATAGAACATACATTATCAACCTTAGCTTGTTCACGTCTTTTCTCAAATTATATTTCAGTAACGCCAGATTTTTTTTCTTTTTTGCTAGGAATGAGTCATAGGAGCCTGGGAGTGTTAATAATGGTGCCAGTAAGCCTCTTAGGAACACGGACTCTCTCGTAATTCCAGTTAAGACCAGACGATTATCTTAGCCAGAAGTGATTCATAGGAGCCCCGGAGTGTTAACCTCTCCCTTTCTTCTTAATCCCCTCCCTCTCTTCTTACCCCCCTCCCTGTCTTCTAAACCCCCTCCCTCTCTTCTTAACCCCCTACCTGTCTTCTAAACCCCCTCCCTCTCTTCTTAACCCCCTCCCTCTCTTCTTAACCCCCTCCCTCTCTTCTTAACCCCCTCCCTCTCATCTTAACCCCCTCTCTCTCTTCTAAGCCCGTTCCCTCTCGTCCCCCAGGCCCCCAGCACCATCACATAGCCGTAGCCCTGGACGTGAGTGAGAGGGCTAGTGTCAGTGCTGCCTTCACCGCAGCCCTGTCCCATTACGGCAACGCTCCGTCCCTACTCATCAACAACGCAGGCGTGGCCAGTGGAGCGCCATGCACCGATATGGACGAACATGTCTTCAAGCTCGTCATTGACACCAACTTAAAGGTACGTGCGTTTATTCCTTTTTTCATCCTCTGTGATACGTGCACTAATATACGTTTTTCATGCATGTCACTGATATTATTTTGAAGATACTTGCTTATATACCCTTCTTTTTTTTTTTTTTAATCTTTGGTACTTACACTGACCGTTCTTCGGCACTGTGACTGGATGGACACCTGTAATGTTAATATTTGACTGGATGGACACCTGTAATGTTAATATTTGACTGGCTGGACACCTGTAATGTTAATATTTGACTGGATAAACACCTGTAATGTTAATATTTGTCTGGATAAACACCTGTAATGTTAATATTTGACTGAATGGACACCTGTAATGTTAATATTTGACTGGATAAACACCTGTAATGTTAATATTTGACTGGATAAACACCTGTAATGTTAATATTTGGATAAACACCTGTAATGTTAATATTTGACTGGATGGACACCTGTAATGTTAATATTTGACTGGATGGACACCTGTAATGTTAATATTTGACTGGATGGACACCTGTAATGTTAATATTTGACTGGATGGACATCTTTACAGGTGGCACACTTTGGAATCTATGTTACTAGGAGACTACTGATCATAGGTTCTAGATTTAAAGACATTGCTTGAAATCTGAAACTTGCCTGTAAGTAAGGTACGGGAGAGGGCAGGGTACGATTTACTGTGGTCGTTATCAGAGAGCACACTGCACTCCTTCCTGCACAAAAGTATTAAGTGGTAAGCTAAGTGAGAAAAGCTGGAAGTCCTTGCCGTAACCACTTCATTTGGACGACATCTCCTCTTTTTATTCTTGTACCAGATTACTTTTGTCTGGTTCAGGTCATCGGGACGGCTGTATTTAGCGACCCCGGTTCGAAATTTTTCTCCTGAACTAAAAGGACATGTTAACTAGTATCACAGATGGCTTTGGCTTTCATATCCATCTATCCGGCTGTCTATCTATATATCTTTCTGTCTATCTGTTTATCAATCTATCTATCTAAATATAATTGTGAAGTACAGTATATGGTAGCTGTGTAAGTGAAGACAGTGTATATACAAACAGAAATTTTATATACGGACCATGCATTGCTCCTACCCCATATGACCCTAGATTGGGCTAGGATTGTGGTGGTGGTGAATGAAGATGGGATGATGATGATGGTGATGGTGTGTTTAGATAGGATGGTGATGATGAAGTTAGATGGGATGGTGATGATGAAGTTAGATGGGATGGTGATGGTGTAGTTAGATAGGATTGTGATGATGGTGAATGTATAAAGGACGGTGATGATAGGAAATGTAGATGGGATTGTGATGATGGTGAATATAGATAAGATGGAGATGATGGCAAATTTAGATGGGGTGGTGATGATGGTGAATTTGAATAGGATGGTGATGATGGTGACTTTAGGAAGGGTTGTGATGAAGTTAGATACGATGGTGATCATGCTTGATTTAATTTTATGGAAACAATCAACCGCCTGTCTGTCTTTTGTGTGAGACCTATTTGTGTGAGCACCACCCACGCAGTACAGAAAAGAATAACAATAGCTAACACGTGAATAACAGTCCATGAAAAACAGCCCATGAATAACTCAGTGAATAACAGTCCTTAAATAACAACTCATGAATAGCATTAACAAACACATTAATATTGACACGTCTGTAGTATATATTAAAAGCTTGGGTAAAATCCATGAATGACCAGTGAATAACAACCCATGAATAAGAACTTATGAATGACAGCACATAGGTACCAACCAAAGAATAGCCAATAAATAATAATCCCATGAATTACAACGCCATGAATAAGAACCCGTGAATAACAGCATGTTCATGAATACCATTTTACAGCATAAGAAACCCAAGAATAACAAGCCCATGAAAACCAGCCCACGAGTAGCACAGCATGAATAACCCGCCATGAATAACCAATGAATAACAAACATACGCCCCCTTTCCCACATCGCCTCCAGTCACCGGCTCAAATTCCTGCTTTAATTTCGCTTGACAGGTCCCGTAACGAGTTTAATGCATATGAATACAGGGAAATATTTAACTTGTTCATAACAGGTTTGTCAGATGTTGAGGCGCGGATGACGGAAGGGAGAGGGAGGGAAAAAGGGAGTGAGAGGGAGGAAAAGAGGGAGGAGGGGGGTCGTGGGTGTGTTTGTCGAGGTGGGGGAATTTTGTGTGTGTGTGTGGTGGAGGGAATTTTGTGTGTGTGTGTGTGTGTGTGTGTGTGTGTGTGTGTGTGTGTGTGTGTGTGTGTGTGTGTGTGTGTGTGTGTGTATAGTCTAGTTTGTGATGTGGATGGTATGCAGTGTGCGTAATTTGTGGTGTGGGATGTGTGTGTGGTGTTTAGTGATGAATGATGTGTGGTGTGGTTACCGATATTTGGTATGTGGTGTCTTGTGGTATGTGTGGTGTGGTTGGGGTGGTGTGTAGTGTGGTGTACTGTAACTGGTGAGTGGGGTCTAGCGGTATGAGTACTGTGTGGCGTGTTGCTGTGGTGGAGGTGGTATTTAGTGTCTTCTTGTAGTGTAGGTGGTGTGTGGTGTGGTATAGGTGGTGTGTGGTGTCGCCTGGATGCTGTGTGGTCTTCTTCTCGTCTCCCTCGCCTGATGTGCAAACTGAGGAGTGAGGAGCGAACAACTCCAAATGGACGCCTGTTAACGACACCTTGAAACCCTAACTCTAATTCCTGACTGGTATCAAAGTACCTTGGTCCACCTTCCATTAGTTTGCTGGACACCCATTAACAACGAGATATCCTCCTTGAATTGAATGTAGTCGTCTGGGGATAGTAGGAACTTTTAAAAATGGGATTGTACTGAGAAGGTCATTAACAACCTGAATTACCAAATCAGAGACCGAATAGAGTAGGATGGTTCCAACGTGATATGATGTGACTGCGCTCCAGGTAGTTCACATCAAATATATTAATAGTGACACCTTGAATATCGAACTCTCATTAACCCTATTTATTAATCAGGTTTGCAGGTTGTTAAAATTGCGTAGACCACTGTTCTGATAGGTTAGCCAATCGACTATTACGAAACTCAATTATATTTAACATCAGAGAAAACAGCTTGTCATTTATTAATCCGTTCATGTTCCGAATGTCTCCTGGGCTTGATAATATTTTTTAGGCTGACCAGAATAAGAAACAATAAATAAATGTCCAGTAAGTGATAAGATTATCGATGAATGTTTACGAGTATATCGCTTTCTTCCCAAGAACGTATCTCAAGTGCTGAATAATATCATCTTCTGTTGGCCAGCATATATTCTGTGGCTCTTCTCACTGTCATTTCTTTTGTCATCAAGCTTTTGTTAAACTATTGAATGAATGGTGAATATAGCAAATCCCCAGGGCAGTCAGCCACGAGTTACCTTTGTGCCACTCGCTGCGGCTTATGAACTCCCCTAAACAGTGATCCGGAGATTTTGCCAGAATTAAACCCACCTTTGTGTGGAGGCTGCCCGTGCTCTAATGATGACCTCTGGTAATTTACGGCTCAGCGGATCAAAGTAGAGGTCACAGACAGAGCTCGTCTCGCCTAAATATACTCGTGTTTTACTAGCTTCCCATGGCAGATTAGTTGACAACGAAAATGGGGTTAGAGAGAATTTATGATAAAATCCGAGTAATTTTGAGGTCATAGGATCAAATATTTACATGGTTAACCTTCTCAACTAGAAAATGTCATTTATTTTATCCAATCTGTCGCCAGACGATTTTAGTCAGCTTGGGAGAACCTTTTTGACTTGGAGGAGTGGTATGCAACATTCATTAACCCCTTAACTCTTAAATATGTGCCATGTTGAAGGAGAATAATGTAATCCCATAACTGGGATTGAAATGATAAAGCCATCCTAGTTCACTGGCTTAATTTCTCAATATTAATTGTTTAGGCATTGTATTTTCACGTAAGGGGTATCCCATCTATTGTCTATTCTATCTATCTATTGCCAGACGCCATAATCCCATTCGGGATGGCCATTTGACTCTGAGTTTTTTGTTTTACAAGGAGGGGCACTAACCCTCCACCAACCCACTTGACACGTAGGGAGCACGTATGGTTTGGTTATATGGTTACCACCCAGCGTTGTAAATGGTTTCTTGGGTTACAGGAAACCATTTGGCTTGTCACTCAATGTAAAGCCACCTGTAACGGAAAGAAAAGCATTAAGTAGTGACAGGAATGATGGGAGAAATAGGAAGAGAGGAGGTCAGGCACAGAAAAAGAATGATAAAGGCTAAGGAAGAAGTTGGCAGCACTACATCAAGTGAGTGGATGATGGTCGCCACCACCTTCCACTAATGTATTTTCACGTAAAGAGTGTCGCAGCTATTGTATTGTCACGTCAAGAGTATCTAAATATTCGTATTTTCACGTAAGGAGCATCTTAGCAATTGTATTTTTACGTAAACAGTATCTCAGATACTGTGTTTTGCAGAGATAGCAATTCATCTGTTGTGTTTTCATGAAGAGAGTTCATGAAGTACTCTGTTGATATCCCAAAGAACACAGCATATCCCCGCCACCCACTCACCACCTCTGCCGAAACTCCCGCGACACAGACACGCGGCAAATTGAAACTGGGGCTTCTGACAGTGATTCATGTCCAGTGAGGGATCAAAGAGCCGGCCTCCAGTCCCGCCATGTGTGTGTACGGGAGAAACAAGCACGGAGACGATGATGGTATTTGGCCGGAGGATGATGAAGAGAGACCGCCACCACTTCCTTGTGGGGTATATAGTGCGTGTACTTTGGATCCAAGATGTTGTGTTGTCTTTACTCCAAGTTGGCCAAAAATGCCATCTCTCCAACTTGAATGCTGACAATAGATGGATACTTGAATATGGTGCTAGTCTCGAGGAAGTGCCGGTGAAAGGATGTAGAGCTGTAGTATTGTCTTTTTCTGCCGCTGAGCTACGTGAAATAAGCCGCAAAAAGACGAAAATCTAGGCTAAATTAGAGGAAAAAAATGGTTTAACACCTTCACTCACAGCCCGCGTTTTATCATACACTGGATAAGACTGTAGGTTTCATTCAGTTTAGGATTCTTCAGTGTAACCCTATCAGTACGGTAACGCCTATAATTATGCTACTCATATTACCACCTGACTATTTTCTTTCATCTCAGGAAGGACGTAATCGTAGCGAAGGGATTGGAGGTAGTATCTCACCCACTGACTGTGATAGATCTTTGAAAAATATTATAAACTCAGAGGAACAAGAATAAAGCAGGGAGCGCGTCATCCAAGTAAACGGCTTAAGGGAGAAATTTCTGACTGTTCGTTTATGTAAATGTGTTTGTATGTACTGTACTGTAGCGACCGGCTTGTACAGAGAGAAAGAGAGACGCAAATATCTTCCCAAAGTTTGACGAGTACATTTCGGAAAAATCGAACCATCTGAGAGTCGCATTCGTGGAGATGGGGTTTTCATTGTACATCGTCAGTTGTTAATTATCTTCAGACGGAACTTGGAAGATGGGTATTTTCTTGACTAAACACGTGTGATGTAGGAGGGCAGCACTCCTTAACACTTTCGCGGTATAGTTTTAAAAGAACCTGATGAGAAATTAATCCGCGGCGTTTAGGAAATAGCACTACCCCCTTTATACTTAACGACTAGGTATTGAAGAAAATTAACTTAAAAATATACGTCTGTTTTAATTCTAGGGGACATTTATGGTAACCCAGGAGTTTACCCGGCGATTGCTAGCAGAGAAGACAGGAGACTCAGAAAGGATGGCTGCAGGAGGGACAGAAAGGAGGGCTGCAGGAGAGACAGAAGACAGGACGGTAGGAGAGTCAGGACGCACGGAAAACCAGACAGGAAGAGAGAGGGGTCAGGGTGGAGGGTAGAGGCGCCATTGTGAACATCTCGAGCACAGACGGCAAGACTGGGCGGGCTGGGCATTGCAACTATGCCGCGAGTAAGGGCGGGGTCACCTCCCTCACCAAGACCTGTGCTGCGGAGTTAGCAAGGTAGGTATGTCTGTGTGTGTGTGTGTGTGTGTGTGTGTGTGTGTGTGTGTGTGTGTGTGTGTGTGTGTGTGTGAGAGAGAGAGAGAGAGAGAGAGAGAGAGAGAGAGAGAGAGAGAGAGAAGAATCTTGAAAGTGAGGGAAGATGCGTTGGTGTCACAGAGAGAGAGAGAAGAAGAAAGAGAACACGGAAACTAAAAAAAAGAAAGCTGCGTTTCTGAGGTGGCATAGACAGATAGACAGACAGATAGATAGATAGAGAGAGAGAGAGAGAGAGAGAGAGAGTCGTTAGGGTCAAAGGTTAAGCAAATGCGTGAGGCAGAGCGTAAATTCCGGGGGTGTGGTCAGCCATTAGCTCAGCACAAAGAGTCATGCAGGCTTACGCACATATCCTAGTTCATGCAATCCGCCATTCATATGTGTGTGTGTGTGTGTGTGTGTGTGTGTGTGTGTGTGTGTGTGTGTGTGTGTGTGTGTGTGTGTGTGTGTAAGGGATAAAGAGAAAAGTGTGTGTAGGGAGAGGGCGATTTGTTGTGTATTTGTAAGGGTGTATCTGTCTGCTTGCCAGTCTATATGTGTACGAAAATGTGTGTGTGTGTGTGTGTGTGTGTGTGTGTGTGTGTGTGTGTGTGTGTGTGTGTGTGTTTACGTATTGGAAAATTGGAAGTAATGGTGTATTAGGGCGTGGAAAATAATG
>NC_137003.1:42344471-42349471 GCF_032717465.1 Coenobita brevimanus | reverse complement strand
CCGCCTCTGACCCACTCCCTCCACCCTCCCACACCCATATCTCACCCCATTCACCCTCACTCACCGTACCTTCTTACCCCATGAACCCCATTCTCTCCACCTCCACAGCCACGGGATACGAGTCAACGCAGTGCTACCTGGCCCCATTGATACCCCCATGTGTGCCAGCCTCTGCAGGGTGACATTGAAAAAGATCATCGCCGCCTTACCCTTGCACAGAATGGGGCGCCCTGAAGGTAAGAAGGATAGGGAGGCGAGGAGAAGGATGGGGAGGGAGGATGGAGAGAAAGGGAGAAGGATGGGGAGGTAGGATGGGGAGTGAGTAAAGGGATAGGGATGGGAGAAAACTGATGGGAGAATGGATGGAATGGGTGGAATGTGATTACTATAGGACAGACTGAAAAATGTTAGCATGGGCAAGAATAACTGTGATAGATAAAAGTAATGGGTAAGACTGAATGAGTGCGTTGGGATGGAACGGGGAGTGCATTTTACCGTACTGGGGAAAATGTGCCGACGATCTTCCATCATCTAATCTCGGATCTCGGGCAGGAAAGCGACGGAAATCGGGGCGTTTCAGTGACACCCAAACCGTGAGATCCTGGCTTTTACCGTCTATCATAGCGATAAAAATGGCGTATTCCTCTGTAACCATGGACCTCTTGGCTTAGGGAGCATCTTTTACAGCATAACCCGGTCAGTAAAAGGAGGGACGCTTGTGGAGACGATAATGGCTAACCACCTGAGAGAAAGGGAGCATCTTAATAAATAATAATATGATTCCGTACTTACTGCACATTACGTTTTGGTACTGTTCTAACCATTACAGGATCATGACTTCAGGCTGTAGATAGATAGATGGATGGATAATAGATAGATAGATAGATAGAAGTTAGTAAGAAAAGCATCCTTTATTACCTGTCAGGCATAATTGAAAAACAAGACCCTCAGGATCAGCACAATCAAAATTATATCTAAAGCCAACTCTAGTGACACGAAATTCAAGGGAAATCTGGAAGTCAGGTTAAATTGTAAGGAGAGCATCGCCTGTACCGAGACGTATACGGTAATAAATTGATGCTTGAGTAAAAATGTTGGTGTTTTGTACAGACTGTGGGAAGGATGGATGATGGGGCAGGATACGTAACCAGGTAGGATAAATATGAGCAAGAGAGAAAGTTGGACGTTGTCTTAAAATGGGTAATTGGGTAGGATGTTCACTGAGTTAGGATGGGCTGTGGGATAGGGTGGAGGGTGGTAAAGGATGGGTATGAGCAAACAAGGATGGACACTAAGTTAGGGTGGGTATGGATAAAGAAGGATGGAGGACTGAGATAGAATGGATTATGGGATAGGATGGAGGGTGGGGTAGGATAAGTATGAGTGATAGAGTAGGATACCAACGAGTTAACATGAAGCCATAAGTAGGATGATTAGTGAGGAAGGATGGCTGGTCGATCAAAATAGATCTTGATGTAGGATGAAATTATAGAATAGGATGTGTAAGCCCAGGTAGGAAAATTGGAAATGGAGCACAGAGCAACGAATGATAAAATTTAGATGAAAAATTTGACCAGAGAGTTCGAAAGACTGACAGTGAAAATGGAGGGATGAAAAAATAATAGAGAGGGGAAAAATAGGTCAAGAGGGAACTGAAAGATAGATAGAGTAGAACATGGGTTAGAGAGAGAGAGAGAGAGAGAGAGAGAGAGAGAGAGAGAGAGAGAGTAGAAAAAGGATGTAGGTAGGATTGTGAGGAGACAGGGAATTGAGATAGGTTAAAATGTGTGTGTGTGTGTGTGTGTGTATGTGTGTGTGTGTGTGTGTGTGTGTGTGTGTGTGTGTGTGTGTGTGTGTGTGTGTGTGTGTGTGTGTGAGAGAGAGAGAGAGAGAGAGAGAGAGAGAGAGAGAGTTATGATGCGTTGGATTAAAGAGATAAGAGCCAGGATAAAAGGGTGAACGAGAAGATGAGGTGGAGGGAGAGGGAGAAGAGGAGAAGGAAGAGGAAGAAAAAGAGGAGGAGGAGAAGGTGAAAGGGGACGAAAAAGACGAGGAGGAGGAGGAAGAGAAAGAGGAAGAAAATGATTAGGAAGAGGCGGGAGAAGAAAGGTGGAAATATAAACGAAAGGAAGTTTTGAGAAGAAGAAATCCAAGAAGAAGAAGGAGTAGGTGATCAGAGATATAAATGTCTTGTAAGGAGAGGAAAGTATGGTGTGTGTGTGTGTGTGTGTGTGTGTGTGTGTGTGTGTGTGTGTGTGTGTGTGTGTGTGTGTGTGTGTGTGTGTGTCTGTGTCTGTGTGTCTGTGTGTGTGTGTGTCTGTGTGTGTGTGTGTGTGTCTGTGTGTGTAAGAGAGAGAGAGAGAGTGCGTGAGTGATTCTTCTTACAGCCTCATTAGCGTATCTAAGTAGGTGCGTGAGAGAGAGAGAGAGAGAGAGAGAGAGAGAGAGAGCAATAATTTTAGGAAGCGGGGGGGGTGAAAGAAGAGGAGGAGAGGGGAGGAAAGTTGGCAAATGTAGGGAAGAGGAGGTAAAAGTGAGAGAGAGAGAGAGAGAGAGAGATTGAGTGAGTGAGTGATTCTTCTTACAGCCTCGTTAGCGTATCTAAGTAGGTGAGAGAGAGAGAGAGAGAGAGAGAGAGAGAGAGCGCAATAATTTTAGAAAGCAGGGGAGGGTGAAAGAAGAGGAGGAGAGGGAAGGAAAGTTGGCAAATGTAGGGAAGAGGAGGTAAAAGTGAGTGAGAGAGAGAGAGAGAGAGAGAGAGAGAGAGAGAGAGAGAGAGAACTGAGGAGGGAAAATTGGGAAAAAGGAAGAGAATGAGGGGAGGAAAAGGGAAAGGCGGAAAGGAAAAAGAGAAGGAGAGAGGGAAGATGAGAAAGAACGACAGAGGAGAAAAGAAAAAGAGGGAAGGGTGGAAGAGGAAGGAAAAGAAGGAAGATGGGAAGGGGAGGAAGGAAGGAAGAGAAGGGGGGAAAAGACAGGGAGAGGAGTGAAGGTGTGGTAATAGAAATGAGGGGGGTATGCAAGGAAAAAGTGAAGAGTACAGAGAGAGAGAGAGAGAGAGAGAGAGAGGGAGGAGGGATAGAGAGAGGGGAGGGGGAAGGAAGAGAAGGATGTAAAGAAAGGGAGAAAGAAGGGAGGGAGAGAGGGAAGGAGTTAAAGAAGGAAAAAGAAGAGAGGGAGGAATGGAGGGAAGGAGGGGAAGGCGGAAGAAAAAACACTAGAGAAGAAAAGAAAGACACAGAGAAGCAATGTGGAAGAGAAGGAAAAGAGGAAGGAAGGAGAGAGAAAAATGAGAGGAAGAGAAGAAGAGGGTGAGAGGAGGAAGGAAGGGAAGAAGAAGGTGAAAGAGAGGAGAAGGAAAGGGAAGAAGAGGGTGAAAGAGAGGAGAAAGGAGGGGAAGAAGTGGGTGAAAGAGAGGAGGAAGGCAGGGAAGAAGAGGGTGAAAAGGAGGAGGAAGGAAGGGAAGAAGAGGGTGAAAAAGAGGAGGAAGTGAAGAAGAGAGTGAAAGGGAGGAGAAAGGGAAGAAGAGGGTAAAAGAGAGGAGGAAGGAAGGGAAGAAGAGGGGGAAAGAGGGGAGGAAGGAAAGGAAGAAGAGAGGGAAAGAGAGGAGAAAGGAAGGGAAGAAGTGAGTGAAAGAGAGGAGAAAGGAAGGGAAGAAGAGGGTGAAAGAGAGGAGAAAGGAAGGGAAGAAGAGGGTGAAAGAGAGGAGAAAGGAAGGGAAGAAAAGGGTGAAAGAGAGGAGGGAGGAAGGGAAGAAGAGGGTGAAAAGGAGGAGGAAGGAAGGGAAGAAGAGGGTGAAAGAGAGGAGAGAGGAAGGGAAGAGGAAGAGAAAGTGAAATTTCGGGAAGGAAGGAGGGAAGGAGGAAGAAAAGAATAGAAAGGCGAATAGGAGGACGGTTTCAGGAAGAAAATGAAAGAAAGTGGGAGTCGAAG
Organism: Coenobita brevimanus; assembly: GCF_032717465.1. Classification (NCBI taxonomy): domain Eukaryota; kingdom Metazoa; phylum Arthropoda; class Malacostraca; order Decapoda; family Coenobitidae; genus Coenobita; species Coenobita brevimanus. Next base: position 42,345,538 of record NC_137003.1, on the reverse strand, counting down.
AAAGAGGGGAGAAGGAGAAGAGAGAAGGAAAGGAGAAAAGGAAGGAATGAGAACAAGGAGAGAAAGGAGGGAGAGAAGGAAGGAGCGAGGGAGAAAAGGAGGGAAGAAGAGAGGGAAAGAAAGAAGGGAAAGAGAGGAACAGGGAGAGAAGGAAAGAAGGAAAGGAAGGACTGAGATAAGGAAGGAGGGTGAGAAGGAAGGAGGTAGAGAAGGAGGGTGAGCAGGAAGGAGAGGAAGGAAGGAGGAAGAGAAGGAGGGAGAGAAGGATGAGAGGTTCATTAGCTCCTCTTAGTAAGAAGGGAGAGCCCGAGGACACGCACCGGAGAGAGAGAGAGAGAGAGAGAGAGAGAGAGAGAGAGAGAGATTTTGCTTATTGCACCTTGACATTTCCTTTTACCTTATATTGTTATAATTTCGACATAGGTTACATCAATAGTACGAGCGAAAATACTAAATTATAATCAAAAGAACGTGTGAAATGAATCGCCAAGGAGAAGTTGCTGCGGACTCTTCTGCCGTAGAATTCACCCCTACGACTCATACTCTCAGTGGTATTGGCTCCCTAATACCTTGTCTCTAGCGATTTGTTTTACTTGTGAAGTTTATAAATGTCTTGCATGATATTTATTTTTTTATGTCGATATAATTTGCATCATGTTCATGCAGGATGATTTTGATACATTGGGGTGTTTATTGTTTTTGTTATTATCATTATTATTATTATTATTATTATTATTATTATTATTATTATTTCGTTGTTGTCTTTGTTACTAGTATTACTACCGCTTCCAGTACTGCTGTTATTATTATTATTATTATTATTATAATTATTATTATTATTATTATTATTATTATTATTATTGTTGTTGTTATTATTTTATTAATCATCATCATCATTATCATCATTTTACCTCCTCCCATCAAATATATTCAACCTGAAAAAAGAAAAAAAAGCAGAATAATTGAAAATTTACTGAAGAGTGTATTTACCCTCCAAATTTAAAAGTCTTCCCGAAGTAGAGTAAAATCGTTTGAAGGTAACAATTATTAAAAAATCTTAAGGCGAA
>NC_137003.1:42274471-42339471 GCF_032717465.1 Coenobita brevimanus | reverse complement strand
TTTATTCTACTCTGAATACAGCAGTCCTCCCAGGCTCTTACAGATGTGGTCATACTCCTTCACTTGTCCCCATTTGGTCACTGATGTCTATCTTGCAGTAGAAATCTATCTTAACTACAACAGCCTCCCTTAAACCGCTACATGTGGTGCAACTTATAATTATGCAATAAATTGTTTCCTTCATAAATGATAATAATGGCAAAGTCGTTCCCATCATAAAAAAAAAGCAAGACACAAACAAGAAAAAATAAATACAAGTCAGACACACCTACACTAATTTGAGTCTGTACCCTTTTTGGTAGCTGGACAGGAAAATCAACCCTGAGCTACATATTTCCCTAAGCTTGGTCGGATATTACGTAACCTGCTTTGTATGCATTTAATCAGTCCCCTCACATAAACCAAGACACAGACATATTACAAAAATCATAGAGTACACACACACACACACACACACACACCGCTCGCTGGTGCAGTACACCGCTCGCTGATGCAGTGGTAACGTTCTCGCTTGCCAACTGGTGGACGGGAGTTCGTGCCTCGCTCAGGTTGCGAAAAGTTTCACTGACGAAGTGGGTGGTTACTGTCCCCCTTGAGCAAGGGGACGGGTGTGTGCGTGTGTGAAGGTCACAGCCTTGCCCTTAGATCGGACTATATGAGCTCTCAGCTCCCTTTCGGGAGGGTAAAAGCTGATGATCACGACCATCAAGTGATCCTAACCGACCCGGTGAATTAATTACCTATTTTCGAAGCTGTTCCGAACCAAAACGAATTGCACCCTAAGAAAATAAAGGTGGTTCACAGGCTTCACGGTAAAGCTTCGAATCCAGTGAGCGTGTCGGCGAGCAGTTTTGGGCAAATGGAGTCGAGGGGAGTGATGGACGGGAGACAGGCGAGCAGGGATTGTGTGTGTGTGTGTGTGTGTGTGTGTGTGTGTGTGTGTGTGTGTGTGTGTGTGTGTGTGTGTGTGTGTGTGTGTGTGTGTGTGTGTGTGTGTGTGCGCGCGCGTTTAGAGCAATGGCTGATTTTTAGGGCTCATCCATTCTTCGGTGGACTTATGCACATATCTTTAAAAATAATTATATTTAAAGCTATAGGATTGCGAGCAATATTGAGAAAGTATTCCCTGCGTGTGAGTTTTTTCTGATACATATTCCTTACTTTCTCTAAAAATGAATACAAATTCGAAGATGATAATTTAAACTTACAAATTACATATAAATTACATTTTATATAATCTCATATATGTGTGTATCATGTATATATAGTACTAGATATTAAGACATTATGGTAAGTTTTGTATAATATGTTTCAAATAACGTCTGGCTTCTCAACATATTAACATATTTCATTGTGTGTGTGTGTGTGTGTGTGTGTGTGTGTGTGTGTGTGTGTGTGTGTATTTATGTATGACTTAGAATTATTTTGAGGTCAGGGTAACTTGGAGTATTTTCAGGTCACGCTTCTTCCGCTTCTCTCCCCCCTCCCCACCTTCCAATAAATTTCCTTCCCCTATGCTTATGATTACAGTCGAGGACAAGAGTTCGCCTGATATTATTTTCGTCCTTTCTGCTTATCAGTCTTCTGTGTTGGCTAATGTTCTTAATCTGAGAGAGGCTTTTGATATGTGTTTCTAGATTTCTGTATGTTCTAATACTTCGCCGCTTCATCTTCTCACTTTTCTCTGTTGGCTAATATTCCTATACTGATGGGGGCTCGGTATATGTTTCTCTGTCCTAAATTACTCTGTATCTTCGCCTAATAGTTAAACTCTGCTATTTCTCGCATTTCTCTGCTGGAAAATGTATCTGAGGCTTGGGATGCTTCTTTGCCCATAGATGATACTTTTTGGTACGGTGCGTCAGGGAGAAAGGAGACGGACATACCCCAAGTGCGGAGTAGGTGCAGTGAAATATTAGGCGAAATTTTGAGATGTTGTGAATCAAATGCTGTCACGATCAAAATTTCGGGCACACGTCCCTGCAAGGTGTCTCATAAAATATTCGTATACGGGAGAGACAGCATAATGAAGTAGACACACACACACACACACACACACACACACACACACACACACACACACACAAAGAATAAGGAAAGGTACTCTGGCGTCTGGTGAGGAAAGGGAAATATTCGTAAACGTAATACTGACTGAAAATTATCGACAATCTTTTTGCTCATAATGCCACATAAAATCCCGACTGGAAACACACGGTCCTCACTGGTCTGTAATGGACGAGTTGTCGGTTCTGGGTAAACATGGCCAGTGCACTCTGCCATGTACTTAAAAACTTACGGTATATGTATCTTTTAATTTAATTTATCATTTGCGCTGAACAAGACGTGATAACTTTAATCTTTGCGGCTGGAGGGAAGGAGCCGCCATGTTGGCGATGACGTCAGCATTCACACTGCAGACGACGCTCCAATCCATCACACAATACTTTACCAGTAACAGAGATGATAGTTGTACCTACATGGCCACCGTAGATCCAAACTACCCCCTTCAGGTATGTTGTGAAGGAATATATTTCATGGTGTAAATGGGTGGTACCTGTTAGGTAAGTAAATTGTGGTGAAATCGACCAGAAGTAGCTTTACAGCTACACCATTCCCGAGCGGTGCTCGTACCTCATGAGGTGGGAAGTGTTAAATGTATGCCGTACAGTATCAGTTGTATAAGTTTATGATGGTATTATGTTCATATCATAATATCTGACCTCTTCATTTTTAGTGTTCTGAAGAAAAAAAAGTTTCAGTGACTCTACGGTACTTCAGGGGAGTGTGGCGAAATACCGAATCGGCGGTCATTTACAGAATCAACACCGAATTGGCACTTTTTAATTGGTGTTATAGATTTTATCACCATAGAGGTTCATACTCACCTAATTATTCGAAATCTGGTCAAATTTTTGTATTTAATTTTACCTTTTAAAAAATCCGGATTCACAGCGAAAACGGGCTAAAATTAGCGGAAGTGTTTCTCCTTTAGCTGAACAGCTTGCCTTGGCAGACTTCTGCTTTGTATAAATATTAATTTAACATACAAATGCACTTATTTACCCTTAAAATCAGTATCTGTGCAAAACAGTAGTCTGTCAAGGCATGTTGGCGATCTAAAGTAGAAATACCTGCTAACCTTAGCACGTTTGACTCCTAATATTCTATTAATAATTAAATAAAGCATAGTTTTTTGACTGAATTTCAGATAATTAGGTGTATATGAACCAATATGGTGAAGAATATAATATTTTCACAACAGTAAAGACTGCATTCCAGCACTGGGAACTTCCGACGAGCAGCCAGCCACCACTGTTTTCGTTTATTGTTATTGGCTAGTATACAGAGGAATAATTCCCCTACTGTGCTTTTGTCAGTGAACTTACACATTGGAACGAAACATTAGCAATTATTCCTCTTGTCACTGGACATTCTTAGAGGTCAGAAATAAGCACAGTGTATCCTGGCTAAATGTTAACAAAGCAGACTATGCTGCCTCAGTGTGAGAGGTGACGTCACGACCAATCACAGGCAATTTCAGTGTCACGTGATTTTTCGGCTACTTTATCTATGATTTTTTCATGTTTCTGCACATTTTTATTGGAAATAATGGTTGACATAGTTATTTTCTGAGTATCTTTTACCCATACAAGTACCTAACTTCAAAAAAATTTTGACCGGAAACTCGTCCATTAAGCCTCTCGGTACAGGTAAATAATTCTTTGTCATACCGGGACTGCGAATGTTTTACTGTGTTTTCCTTCTCGTAGCGGTGACCAGTCTGAATGGAAGCAATCAATCTGTGTGTGCTTGATATGTGTGTATGTATATATGTATGTATGTGTATGTATGTCAATAAATATGTGTGTAAGTATGTACTGTACTGTATGGATGGATGGATGGATTGTAGCGGCCGGTATGCACGCGCCTAACATGGACAGGCAGCCGTACTATGCGTACCCAAACCGTCTGCTAGGAAAAGAATAACTTAAATGGCAGACGCTACGCATGGTGTCATTTTGTATAAGCGACTAACTGGCATGAAAGACTCCTTATTGTTGAATCTCGCCGCCTAATCGGAGGGAAGAAGGGGACAGAGAAAGAGCTAAATAGTAAGGGAGTGAATTTCAGAAGGCAAGTATAGGGCTTTAACACATTATGGCTGGGCAGTATTTTAATACACGACATAATCAACCTGTAAAGCACGCAAACGTTCCTCCAACACTGCACGCCACTGGACCGTTACATCCAAGTCCGTAGCTTTAATGTAGGGTTTAGAAATATGTCTTGCTGCTGATATTCGGAAAAGAATATAATACCGTAACTTGACTGGAGGCAGAGATGGTTAACTGAAGCAAGGAATGGTGATATCAGTATTTTAGCGACGAGAAAAGATAGACCAGCCATTTCTCGTGTGTTTATGCTTTGAGATTGAGCCGCATCCATTCACCTGTTATCTACGAGGCTGCACAGCGTTAATTGTGAGTGAGTGGATGTGGAGTGTTTATGTTTGCCCAATGAAAACAAAATATTATAGTCGTTCACCTGCATAATTCAGTAGATACGTCAATCGTTGTAACCCCATATTAGTGTCCATATTTGATGATGATGATGATGATGATGATGATGATGATGACGACACAACGTAACCCAATTGTTGTCTGCGTTAGTATTCTTGTAGTTTCCTGTGTGTGGACTTCGCCATATAGATACCTTGACCAGTAGGTATTATTGATAGACAGAAAGATAGAGAGATATAGATAAATAGATAGGCTTACAGAAATATAGATAGATAGATAGATAAATAGGTAGATATAGATAGAGAAATATTGATAGATTGATAAATAGATTCTTTTTTAATTAAGTCTTGTAAAATCGACTCTCCGCTTTTCCATCAACTTCCAATTCCTTTCTCCTCATTTTTCGGATTGACAGTTCATGCATTTGCAGTATGACCAGTAGCGAGACTAGTTGATTTGTCCCCACGCAAGACGAGTTACACGACGTGGATAAAAATAGAGGAATCTGACAGACTTATTGCAAGGAAACTGATTTTCAAAGAGCAGTATTTCCCCATGAGAAAAATTGTTTGTGGAAGTTTTGTTCAGTAAATCAGAGTTTCATTTGTTGTCCTTAGCCAGATACCGGAATGTACTGGACTTAATCTCTCACACACACACACACACACACACACACACACACACACACACACACACACACACACACACACTTTCTTTCACTGATCTTTGTTCGTATGTTTTCTTGGATCTGTGTGTATATATATTTAAAAAAAAAAACATGAACAAAAACCAGCGAACGAAACTATAAAAAAAAAAAAAAAAAAAGACCACTGGATTTCTGATTGACGCGACTCTGCCCCCCCCCCCAAAAAAAAAGCGCCTCCATTTCTTAAACGCCATTATCCACAATTAAAGTGAAAATTAAAAAATATATATATATACAAATGGAGGATCCGATTCTCAGGAAGCGTACGCCTTTTTTTTTTTTTTTTTTTTCTGATGGTTCGACTGGGAGGGCTGGGGGAGTGGAGGAATAGGGAAAGAAAGGAGGAACTGAGGAGGGAAGGAAAGGTGGGGGAAGAAATGAAGGAAAGAGAGATGGAAAGAAGGAGGGAAGGAAGGAAGGGTGTAAAAATAATGAAAGGAGGGAAGGACAGATGAGGACAAGTGAAGGAAGTTCAGGTGAGGGAAGGACAGGTTGAAGGAAGGACAGGTGAAGGAAGGACAGGTGAAGGAAGGACAGGTGAAGGAAGAATAGGTGAAGGAAGGACAGGTGAAGGAAGAACAGATGAGGGAAGGACAGGTGAAGAGAGGACAGGTGAGGGAAGGACAAGCATTCACGCACGCACACATAATCGGACACGCACATATACTCAAATGAACACAAAATCAGAAGTACAAAGGATGTACAAACACACACACACACACACACACACACACACACACACACACACACACACACACACACACACAGAGGCACGCAAGCAGGAGGTGATTACAGTGCTGCCTTGGGCTCAGAGAGGTAAAAAGGCAGGGAGTCAGGTGAGGGGAGGGGGAGCAAGAAAAGGAGCAGCAAAGGAAGTGGGGGGCGGGGAGGAAGGAAGGGAAAAGGGTGGACGAAGGGAAAGGAAAAGGACTTGGGGGAAGAGATGGGAAAGAAAATAGGGAGGGGGAGGGAGGGGGAAGAACAGAGTGAGGGAGAGAGAGAGGAATGGAAAGGACGATGGGGGGGTAGGGGAGTGAATTTAAGGAGGGACAGGGAGTTGAAGGAAATTAGCGGCGGGGAGGGGGAAGGAGGGAGAGAAGCGGAAAGGAAGGGGACGGGGAAAGGAAGGAAGGAGGGGATGGGCAGGGAAGGGGAAGGAGAACCCATGTGGGTAGGGAGGGAATGAGGTGGGAGAAGGGAAGTGACGGCGGGACATGTCATGATCTGGAGTACAAAGGAATACAAAGGAAAGCAAACAGCAGCAGATCTATTGATCCTGTACAGAGCATTTGTTATAGCAGAAATTATATATAGTTTCTCTTCAATGATTCAAAGATCAAGCATTTGTTAGAGGAGAATTATATATTACTTATCTCTTCCATGCAACAAAGATAAAGCATTTGTTATAGGGTGAATTATATATTAGTTATCTGTTCCATGTGTCAAAGATAAAGAAGCAAAACAGTAAGACTCCACCCACCCACCAGTCCCTCGAAGCAACACCGGCATAAAAACTAAGAAAGACCACCATAGAACACAGGGAAGCCATTGAAGATAATACCACATGAAAGGATGAATGGAACACATCTGTATTTTACCTGTGGGGGAGAGTATCATCGCCAGAAGCAGGGACACAAGACACATTCAGTACCTAAGATGCTCAAGGTATGTATATATTGTTGTTTTGCTGTTGTGTGCACCATTTACTGTGTTCGAAAAATCATCCTGCTTCTGAAACCTATTGCTTTTGAGTGAACCTGATAGCTGAAGATTGGAAAGGAAAATCGTACCCAAGCCATTTTTCAACAATAACACTGTACACGTGCAAGTACAATGCAAGGGGGAGGAGAAGGGGATATGGAAAAAAGGGGGAAAAGAAGGAGGAGGAAAGGGGTGAAAAAAGGGAAAAAGAGGGGTTAAGGGGGAGGAGGAAGTGAAAAGAAGGGAGGAGGAGAGGGGTGCGAGAAGGGGAAAAGAGGGATGAGGAGGAGGGTGGAAAAAAGAAAGTGGAAGTAGGGGAAAGGGTGGGAAGTCATGGCAAGGAAGGAGGTTGAGGGGAGAGGAGGGGAAAGAGGGAGAGAGGGGGGGAGGTAGACGGAGGGAAAAATCAGGTATGAGATGGAGCCAGGGAAAACAAAGGAAGCAGGTGGGGTAGTTGAAGAGAGAGAGAGAGGCCGATGAGGTAGGTGATGGTGGGGGGCGAGGAAGGAAGTGAGAGAGGGAAACAAGTGGGGTAGTAGGTGATGGAAGGAGCGAGGGTGGAAGCGAGGTATAGAGGAAAGCAGGTGAGGTAGGCGGTGATGGAGGGAAGTAGGGAGGGAAAGAGGGAAAAAAGTGAGGTAGGTGATGATCGAGGGAGGGAGGGAAGGAGGGAGAAAAGTGAAGTAGGATGGAATGGATGGATAAATGAATGAAGGGAGAGAGGGAGGGGAAACGGGTGATGTAGGAGGTGACTGAGGGAAGAAGGGAGGCAATTAGGTGAGGTAGTGGGTGGTGGAGGGAGGGAAGTACAAAGTAGAACAGAAAACAAACAGCAACAAATCTGCTGTTCTTTAGGAGGCTGTTTGTGGCAGGGTACGAGGAGAACAGAGTACGAAGAAAAAACAGCAACATACCTATTATGGTCGGTTTGTTTCCATATGACGGGACTGGAACATCTCGAGGATTCAGTCTGCATGAAATTCGATGAGCATTCGTTCTGCGGTAGGAGTGAGTCTTCTTGGTTACTAGTCAAACGTACCCTCCAGTCTGACTACACTTGGCCGTCAACTGTGTTTTAAGTGTACTGTATTAAGAATCTTGGTCCGGTTAAAGTTAATGTGCGATAGACCTTTTGAGGCCATTTGATATCTAGTGGAGTTGCTGTGGCTCTGAAGTTAGTGTACTCCTCTCGTGGTGCGCAGGTCCCAAGTCCAGGGTTCAAGCCCACGCCCTGATGGACATTTAAAGTGGGTGCTTGTAGTGTGTTCCCTCATACGCTTGCTTATGTTCACACCCTGCCAGTATGCACCACCTCTGACACACACACAAACGTAGCCAGCACCTCAGTGGCACTTTCACATGCGTCACCCTTCCTAAAGACGCCCCTTCCTCATTCGTGCTTCGCTGGCATGGGGGAAGGGGTAATTCTGGCTGTCACTCTTCCTCCGATAAAGCCGGTCATGCAGTATATATGGACACAGACGAACTTGCAGGGTAAGGTGCCACAGATAAGGTGTTTACGTCTAAGGGGTGATTAGGATTTCTTGTTTACATAATACTGCCCACGTAATACCGCTCAGGGTAAGGCTACTGTACCCTCTTCACCTTAACTTGGCCCAGGTTTTTATCCTTTTGCAGCTTATTTCAGGTAGCTCACTGGCAGAATAAGATAATGCTACGGTTCTGCATTCTTTCCATAGCACTTTTTCGTGACCAGCACCCTATTCTAGTGCTGATCTGTTGTTACACATCAGCATTCACGATGGGGATATGGCAGGTTTAGGCCAGGTTAAAGTGAAAAGAGTATATACACTGTCGCCTTACATGTCTGAACTAGGAAGCCTTGCCCCAGACCTTTGAGATCCTCATGGTGCAATGAAGTACTGAATGATAGATTGTTAGGTAGATAGATAAGTAGATAGACATATATTAATATATAAATAGATAAATAGAGACAGACAGACAGACAGATAGCTAACTAGATAGATAGACAGACTGACATAGATAGATAATAGAAAAATTGACTTAAATGAAAAAATAAAAATAAATAACTAAGGGATAATGAGAAAAATCAGTCGCCAAGGAAGAGATGCTCAGAATCAGCCCTGTCAGTGTAAAGAGACGGGATGAACGTAAACAGTGTCCATAAAAAACAATATTACGAATTCCAACAGCGATATCTCTCTCAGTATAATGCACACGTAAATAATCTAATAATGTCCTCAGAAATCTGCATACCTCACGTGTTAAACATACGGGTCGGTAGTACAGGATTGTGACATATTTCTGTTTCTCAGTATAGGTATTCTATTATCAAACTTCTTGCCTTAGGTTAACAGTCCCAGTTTGTGATTTTTTTTTTTGTTTTTTTTTGTGTCTGTTGATGGTGTTGTTACTTTGTGTTTTACCCTCAAAGGTCAGCATATTTTTTCCGGAACAACTGTTATAATTCGTCATACAGTGTTCTCTAGTGAGCAGTTCCTCTCTCACATAAATGCTTAATGCTGTCAAAAAATCAAATGAAATAAAATAGCATAAAGCAAAATTCCACACACGTCTATACACATTGGAATAGATATACGAATTCTTTTTATATATATTGTACTGTTAAAACCAAGGGAAACAGTGTGTGTAAAATTATTGCTGTTCTTGCGTCGCCACTAGTCTGCCTCTCTGTATCATTAACAACTGAACCCGTTGCTGGAGTAAGGTCTTTGGTTTCGTATATACGCATCAAATTACCCTTAAGTTGATTTGCGTACGCTGAGTGAGATCTGAAGTTTCCCAGGCATGATTTATTTGTTAACCTTTTAGCTGTGTGGCGAAGATTATAAAGTTCTTTTGGGTTTAGCTGGTTTAATGAGCTTTAGTGATGTTCCTTTTCGTTCAGACATACCTTAATTTTGTTTTTCCACCATCTATGCTTTGTTATTTTGTCCAGACTGCTCGTTCTGCGAATCACATAACTGAACAACGCTTTAAAATCACTGCAAACTTTCTCCAGACATTATTCACATAACATTTTTCAACTGTGCTCGTGATGACTGGCTGAATGCAACATGTCCGAATAATATTTGCTAACCCAAATTTTCCCCTTAGATGTATGTTGTCAATTAAAAATGCAAACTAGTAAAGAGATTATGAAGCAATGTTTCATTAAGACAGTTATCACCAACCGGTCAAGTGCATCTTCGCCTTGATTTAAAAAAAAGAAAAAGAAAGAAAGAAAAAGACAAACTGCATATAGCAACCACTCCTGTTCCACGTGAGGGAATTAGTACTAGCTTTCTCAGTCTGAAGTCATGTCGCAATTAGCTCTCATTTTTCCCCGGTGAACCAGATACCAATAGCGCGATTACTCAGACGCTCATTGCCCTCCAACGAAGCTCATTTCCGGCAGAAGAAATAAATTGTATCGCATTTTTCGTCGGTATGGGCAATTACTGTGTCCTTATCGTATGGTATGTAATCACTTTGAGAAGTATCGTAACTGGAAATAATTATACCATTTTTACTCCAGCTTGCCCTAAGAAATGCCATCTCTTCATCTTGACTGCAGATTTAAAACAACTGATAATTAGAATATGATGTTATACTATTTTTACTCTAACTTATCCCAGATTATTTTTCCTTTAGCATCTTATTGCACGTAGCTGTGGCAGAAAGACAGTGCTCCCATTCTACATGCTTTCCATAGCACTTCTTTGTGACTAACACCATAATCTAATGTCGGTTTATTCGTATGACTCAGCATTTAAAGTGGAGAGATGGTAATTTTAGACCAGATTAGAGTAGAAAAGAATATAGTCACGAAAAAGTGCTATGGAAATGTTGCAGAGTCACACGATTTTTTTTTTTTTTTACCACCGACCCGCGTCAGCTAAATTGCAAAAGAATGAAAATCGGGGCCAAGTAAAGGTTAAAAAAAATGGGGAAAATACTAGCGTGATAACTACTGCAAAGTTTTAGGTTTGCATTGCAGGGAATTGTGTATTGTATATGCATAATGTACTGCTAGTTGTATGATGTAGTTGTAGGAATGCATTGTGTAGCAGCTGGGAATTCTGTTGCAAGTATTCCGAGCTAGACACAACAGAATTCAAAACAGCATAGTCTAGCTGTTGGAAATTCTCTTGTGGCCAGCTCAGAATACTTGCAACAGAATTCCCAAAAGCTACACTGTGCATTCCTACATCATACAGCAAACTATACATCAAAGCATTTGCAGTTCGAGCCGTCACCTTGGATGGCCTGCAAACTAATGTAATGTGTTCTCATGCAGGTGTGTGTGTGTGTGTGTGTGTGTGTGTGTGTGTGTGTGTGTGTGTGTGTGTGTGTGTGTGTGTGTGTGTGTGTGTGTGTGTGTGTGTGTGTGTGTGTGTGTGTGTGTGTGTGAAGAACTGACAGACTCATCACTTCCAAACAGGTAAATTTCAACAAACTTATTAGAATGGGTGGGAGGGAAAATCAAGAAAGAGCTTTAGGCTGTTTATTTCTCCAGTGTTTAGGACTACACAGACTCTATACTTCGGGGTGTATAGAGAAGGACGGGGTCTGTGAAATCCGAAACGTTAGAGATATAGAGAACTTCAACTCTATCCTGTTTTTTTCTTTTCCGCCCATCCATTCTAATTGATTCTGAAGGCAACATATTTCTGTAATTTTGATCACATATTTGAGCATCGGTATAGGATGATGATTGTACTTGAGGCAGACATCGCGTTAGTCTCTCTCTCTCTCTCTCTCTCTCTCTCTCTCTCTCTCTCTCTCTCTCTCTCTCTCTCTCTCTCTCTCTCTCTCTCTCTCTCTCTCTCTCTCTCTCTAACATCAATAATTTTAGCCAGACGTGGAACTAATTGCAACCGGGTGAAAACTGGCTTTGATGTACTGCAGAATACCGCCTCCAATGCTGTGTGTTTCGCCTGCTGCTATAAATAAATACATCCCTGGATATTAAATTCTGCCAAAAGGAAATATGTATTTGTATTGGGCAAAAAATTTATCCTATGCCCCATTGCCGGTTGTCATAATCTGAGAGAGAGCCAAAGAAGCTTAGGGTGAAGTATTTTTTGTAGTTAGTTTTTTGCTCTTTCCAGACTTTTTTTTTGGGGGGGGGAGACCTCTCGAATGGAAGGGATTAATGAAGCTTATAAAAAAAATCCCCTCTGTTCGGAAAGCCTTTCGTAAGCTGAATACAATTGCAGGAATGAAAAATAAATGAAGTTATCTTGATTAAACAGAGATTTTTTAGTTTGTTTAATTATTCATCTACTATCTAAAGGGCACTTTCTGTCTGTTTGTTCACGAACTACTCCCTCCTTTTTCATTTTATCTGGCCTTAACCTACATATTTGGAATCCTTATGACCCAAGGAAGGTTTTAGGGGGGTCAAAATTCAGATCTGGGTCATATGAGGTCACCGGTTGAGTGTTTGCCTTTTTGGCCCGGGCAACGCCGGGTACCCCTGCAGCCCAATTTTTGACATGGAGACTCACATGACCTCCAGTTTGGACATAGGCTATGTGAGGTTGACTCCGAGGTCATTTGAGGTCACCGGTCGGAGGTCGTTTTAGGTCGCCGATGATAGTAAACAAGTAAGCACAAATACTGTGCGTTAGTCTGTGAAAGCTGAAATAGAAAGTTCCTGGACCTCTTATAATCCCTCTTCAAAAACATGAGAAGTACATGGTCTTTCTGGAGGTGAAAGAAACATTGAACTTAAACAAATAGGACTGGAGTGTGCGTCTTCTTGGTCTTATGACCCAAGGAAGGTTTTAAGACCAAAAAGACCTATGGTTTGAGGGAGGGGGGCAGAGCAGTAAGAGTCACGTAAATAAGGAGGGGGGGACGAGAGAAGGATGAAGGGGAAAGAGAAAGAGAGAGAGAGAGATGGGGGGAAGGGACAGGAGGAGGAAGTTAAATAAGGAGGGGGAGGGGGAACGCCGGGTACCTTTACTAATTTTTAACATAATCGTGATGAGGTGGAGGAAGCTGAATGGAAGAGTAGTGAAAAGGATAGGAAGAGTGAAGGAGAGCGAGAGAGTGAGTAATGAAAGTGACAGGGAGTGTGAGAGGAAAGGGAGGGCGAGAGTGACAGGGAGTGTGAGAGGAAAGGGAGGGCGAGAGTGACAGGGAGTGTGAGAGGAAAGGGAGGGCGAGAGTGACAGGGAGAGTGAGTGTGAAAGAGTGAGAGAAAGCGAGGGTTGGTGAAATGGAGAGTGAGAGTGAAAGAGGGAATAAGACTGAAAGAGAGACTGAAAGGAAAGATGAAGAGTGGAGAAAGGAGGAAATCAGATGAGAGGTGAGAGAAGGAAATGTGAAAAGAGTTAGGTTCTGGAGAGACCAAAAGAGGGAGGGATGGAGGGAACGAGGGAGGAGAAGAGAAAGGGAGGAGGGATGGATGGAGGACGGTAGAATGAATGAGAGAGAGAGAGAGAGAAGTGGGGGAAGGCTGGGGCGAGGGTAGGGTGTGCGAGCTAGATGTGGGGGAGGAATGGAGGAAGTAAGTGAAGTGGAGGGAAGGAGCCAACCAGGTGAGGAAGGGAGAGGAGGAGGTAGGCACAGGTAAGGAAGAGAGGAGTGAAAGAGATTCAGGTAAGGGGAGGGAGAGAGAGATGAGGGAGGAGGGTATGGGCGGGTGACGAGGGCAGTGCCAGTGTCAGTGTCGCTTGTGCAGTGAGAGGGTGAGGGTGTGCCCGTCAGCGCTCCCAGTCCGGTTCGATGCCACTACCTCCCGTTACTCTCTATTATCCAACAATTTACCTCGTTATTAATTGTCCACCCCCACCAGTAATTTACCTCCTCGTTGCGTGTAATTATCTGGGGTTTTATCCGGCATTTACGGTGATTCGAAGTTCATGTTTTTTTTGTTTTTTTCCGAAGCCTCATCGTTCAATTTGGCGAAGCTTCAGGAGTTTTCACGAGATCATTATCCCGCACCGTATCCCGTTATCGGCTTCGTTATTAGTTTATAGCTTTATCCCCGTTTGATTTTATTTTGTTTATATTTTTTATCAATTTACTGACCTTCTTTAACGCAAATTCTCAAACTTTACAACTTTGGCCAAGATCCTGTTAACTATCGTGCATTTTAACTTTGACACCGAATTGATTATACGGAAGTTGCAGGGTGAATTGGAAGGGGTGATTGAAAGGCGAAATTGAGGTCATTGTGGTGAGGGTGATGAGGGATGTGATGAGGCTGTGATGAGTGATGTGGTGGCGGTGTGATGAAATAGTGTGATTAGGCTGCTATGATGGGTATGGTGAGGATTTGATGAGTGATGATGGGTGTGATGAGTAATATTTGACGGTGTGATGTGTGATGATGGTTATGGTAACGGTGTGATGATGGATGGTGGCAGTGTGATGATGGGTAATGACGGAGTGATGGGTGTGATGAAGCAGTGATGAAGGGTGTGTTGAATGATGTGTGATGATGGGTGATGGTGGCCATAGATGTAAAGAACGTAATGGGGGTTGACCGTTTGATGCGATGTGATGACGATTGTGTGGGTTGTGATGAGTGATGAGCTGGCCGTGATATGTTGAACGTGATGATAGGCGGTGAGGTGTGATGAAGTTAACAGGAGACTTTCTGTGATCATAGTGATGGAGTAATCGTGGGTGATGAAGAGACTGAAGTGTGATGATAGGTGAAGTGTTTGTGATGATGGTAATGAGTGGTGACTGCGGAAACATGGGTGATTCTTGTTTTGAGTGATGAAGGATGTGGTGTGTGATGATGGTAAATCGTTGAGTGTGGTGATGTACTGTATATGTTTGCACTGGGTGATGATGATGATGATGATGATGATGAAGAATGTAGTGAATTGATGGGTGTGGTGAATGACCATGGAGAATGGTGATGATAGTGATGATGGGGAATGAAGGTGATGAGGAGTATACTGAAACTGGCGATAAGTGTGATGAGTCTAATATGTGATTTTTGAACACTAGTTTTATGAGAGACATGAATAATGACCAGTGTAAAGGTGATGATGGGAAAGTAAGGATGGGGCAGGAAGTGGTGAATGTGATGATTCTTGTGGTGGGTGATGCAGAGGTCAAGGAGTAATGATGGACATGTGTGATGAAGGTTGGTATGGATAATGATAATAAAGATGATGATGGTGGAAGTGAAGATGACAGAGGGTGCGGTGAGTGATGATTGGATGGAAGTGTGATGATAATGGGTAATAAGGGAGTGGTGAGGGGTGAACTGAATGTGATGATAGTTGTAGAATGAACTGATGATAGACATAAAGAAAATGGAGAAAGTGGAACGATGTGGTGATGATCGATACAGTGATTGATGAATCAGCGGAAGTGATAAAAATTGGTGTGATGAGGGAAGGAGAATGATGATAGGGTGAAGTTGTGGTGATGGGAGTAGGCAACAGTAGTTAGTACAAGAGATAGTGATTGCTGTAAAATATCATCATCATCTTCATCATCATCATCATCTTCATCATCATCATCATCATCATCATCATCATCATCATCATCATCATCATCATCATATTTCCTTCTGTTATATGGCATGGATGTAAAATTTTATCAGTGAATTGAAGAAATATCCATGGGGTGTGATGAGTGCAATAAGCTGTATATTGTGATGAGTTGTGATGAGTGGTGGTTGGTAAAAATGTGGTGATTTGTTAATTTTGAGCGGTGAGAAATAGCCGTAAAGTGTGATGAAAGGTGACAGTATAGTGAGGCGATGAGTGATGTAAAAAGATGATGATTAAAGATTGTGATGATGAGTGTAGTAAGAAATGACCATAAAATGTAATGAGTGGAACAGAATGTACTGAGTGAGGTGATGAGGTTGGTGAGTGGTGGTTGGGAGTGTGGTGAGCTTTTTGATGGGCGTGGCGAGCGTGATGAGGCGCTGCAGTAGGTGTAATGAAGTGTAACTGAGTGATGATAGCAGCTTAAGTGGTGATGCGCGTGTTAGGTAGTGATGGCAGGTGACGTTAATGATGACGCGTACAGTGCTGCGAAAAGTGCTGTAGATGGGGTGTGGTGTGATGATGAGTGTGATAAGGTGTGGTGAGGGCAGGTTGGTGTAGTGAACGCGTTGATGGGTGTAGCGAGCGTGATGATGAACCGTGTTAAGTGTAATGAGGCGGGAAGGTGAGCGATGACAGGTTTAGCAGCTTATGTGACGATGTCTCTGTTAGGTGATGATGGGTGCATTAGGTGTGATGATGGGTGTTGTGAGCGTAATGGTAATGATGTGATGATGATGATGATGATGATGATGATGATGATGATGACGATTATGATCTACCGTAGCGAGTGATAATAGATGGTGATTGGTGTATTGATTACGTTGTGTAATGTGATAATAGTTGTGGTGATGTGATGAGGTGTGGTGATCGGTGCAGTGAGCGTGTTGATGTGTGTAGCCAGCGTGGTGATGTGCTGAAATAAGTGTAACGAGCCGTGTAGCTGAGTGATGATGGGTGCAGCATTGGTGATGACAGGTGTGGTGAGTGATGATGGAGTTGTAGTTATTGGACGTGAAAGGTGTATTGGGTGTTGGTGATGACAGGTATAGTGCGTGTGATGATGGTGTATTAGATGATGTGATAGGTGAGATTGATGATGAGGATGATTGTTGTAGCGAATGTGATGGTTGGGTGTATTGGGTGATGGTAGTATAGATAATGATGATGATTGGTGAAGCGAGTGTGATGATGCGTGTATATGGTGGTAATAATACCAGATGGAGACGTGGTGATAATGATAGCTGACAGGTGTAATGATAGGTGTATTAAGTAATTATAAATGCAGGTGTGACGTGATGATGTAGGTAAGGTGCGTGTCGATGGTGATTATGGTGCAATTAAGATGATGGGTGCAATATTTGACGTGATTTGTAATGATGAGGGTGGTGATTACGACTGATTGGCATGAGTGATGATGGATGTGCATGTGGCAGGTGTTAGGGTAGTACAGTAATCATGTGTTACGTTCGTGTTACGCTTTGTAGTTTGAGTGTTAGGTGTTAAGAGTTCGTCTGCCTTGACTTGGATATTTTCGTCCTTTTCCAGTGAAGGGGGAGAATTTTGTCCTTTTTCCCAGCTTATTTCCCATAGCTCTGAGGAGGAATAGGACAGTACTACGGCTCTTCCTCCTTCCCATAGCACTTCTTTGTGATTAGCGCCATATCCTAGTATTGACCCAATCTTATATCGCAGTTGAAAAATTAGGTCTTACATAA
Source organism: Coenobita brevimanus (assembly GCF_032717465.1). NCBI lineage: Eukaryota > Metazoa > Arthropoda > Malacostraca > Decapoda > Coenobitidae > Coenobita > Coenobita brevimanus. Next base: position 42,322,313 of record NC_137003.1, on the reverse strand, counting down.
GCTTGAACCTTTCCGTACCACTTCTTCGTGATTAGCACCATACCCTACTTATAATCTCTTGTGACAGCACAGGTTTCAAGATGGAGAGAGAGTCAGTTTTAGGCCACGTTAAAGTTGACATACTACAACAAGGTGTGAGTAAGGGAAAGTCAAGAGCGAGATGCATGGAAATGTGCCTGTCGGGTGATAAGTGCATGTTGTTGGTGGAGAGTAGTGGAAGTGAGGGAAATGAGTGTATTAATGAACGCTTGTGTGAAATGGTTGCGGTGGAAGTGTATATTATTTGGTGCGGAATGTGCCGCCTGGGAGAAGAGAAAATGCTGAGGAATGTTTGTGGAATGTGAGCACTGGAAAGCGGTGTATTTAGGAACGCTTGTGACATGGACATAGGTGTAAAATGTTTCGCCTGGGAGTAATTTGAAATGGGTCCCTTGAGAAATGTTTATGAGTGGAAATGGAAGTGTTTTGGAATCCTTATGGACTGACTATAGCAGAAATGTGTATATTGATCGTGGCTTATTTATTGGCTGACATCAGAGGTGAAATGGTTTAATTAAGAATGCTTGTAGACTGAGTGAAGGGGAAATAGGTGTAGATGAATGTTTGTGGATGAGATCAGTGGGAATTTAGATGTTGTGAAAATTTAGTGGATTGTGAGCAGTGGAAATGAATCAGAGCGGAAAGAAGTGTTATCTGAGAGCAGTGGAGGTAGATGTGTGTAGAAATGTTTGTTGCTGAGAAGTGCAGGTGGTTATGACCTGATGTGGAATGTTGGTGGAAATGTTTATGATGTAGATTTCCTTATTTTTTCTTTATTCTTTTTTCTTTTTAGGAATTGGTAATATTCTCCAGTAACTGTTTATTTACTTGTAGGCCCGCTGTTTCAGTTAATACAGCATAAAATGGAACTTTAAAAAAAAAATGAAATAAAATACAGATATATCCAAAAAATTGTGCCAAAGAAAATGCAGCCACAACCCTCCTGTGACACCATTGCTTTCCTGGATAAGAGTACTTTTGAGAGGCACTGTAGGCAGGGTGAAAGATGTGAGGCAGGAAAGTCGATCGATCAGGAACAAGTGTAGTGCTCAGGGTCATACTGTTGGTGGCATAGGAAGTGTCGTGGCTCCTCCTCCTTAGCGATTAATTTTGTATATTACACCTTAAAAGAAAAAAAAAATCGTATGCTATTTTCATTGTTTTTATATTGACATGGTTTGTCCAAATAACACCCAGGATGATACTAAGGTGCAATGTTCAGAATAAATCACTTGGGAAGAGGTGTTACGAAGTCTCCTGGGGCCACCTGGAATAAGGCCCTTAGACTATAGTATTTTCATCTTTACTTGACCTAGATGTTCGTCCTTTTGCAGCTTAAGTAGGTCAGTGGTTGAGAAAGGCCATGCAGTGGCTCTGCAACCATTTCCAAAGCACTTCTTCATAACTAGCATCATATTCTAGAGCACGATGTTACAGTATAACTCAGCAGTTTAGATACAAAAAAATTTCAATTTTAGGCCATGTTCGACTAAATGGAGTAAAGTATGGCCACGCAGATAGGTTGAATCTCTCTCTCTCTCTCTCTCTCTCTCTCTCTCTCTCTCTCTCTCTCTCTGACGAGATATGGACATTTTCATAGTAGTACTAGTAGTTACAACCTCAGTCATATTTGAATGTAAACCCAGTGGACCACAGGCCAAAACTACCTTTCTCCCAGAGTCCACCATCCTCCTTTTTGGGATAGGTAGGGAAGTAAGGGACACTTGTATATCCTGGCAGCTCCACCGTCCGGTCATATCAGTGCCACCACATGAAGTCTTCCCTTTCTAGCACTACTAGATTTGTAAATAAAGCGAGAGTCGTAGGCAACGTGGCGGACGAGAAGTGGAACGTATGGAGTTTTTTTTTTTATTATTATTTTCAGACGAGCTGAGAAATTGAAAAATGACGATGCAAAACAAAAATGGCTGAGCTGAATGGAGAAACTTTGTGAGGAGATGCACTTGACGGGAGTTACTCCATTGTTTCCTGAATATGACAGTTTGTGGAATGGGTTCACGTGTCGATTTGTTTGGGATCGTCTAGTTTGTTTGGGGTACTGTAGTGTGGTGGAAGAAAATAGGTCGTGATGGTGATGATGATGATGATGATGATGATGATGATGAGTGTTATACCTAAAGATTGTGTCGATGGTAGTGATGATGACGATGAATGATGTACCTCGTTAGCTCGTGATGATGATGATGATGATGATGATGATGGAACAGTGCAGTAATTACGTACAGTAAACCCCATCACCCCGAGGACTTCATTTTTATATTCTCGCTGCCTCCAGACGATTTTATGTTGAGCTGGAGGGATTTTATGGAACTAGGAGGTTAAGTACAGCCTTCCCTAACCCCTTCACTATACACTGTTCACTTTAATTAGGCAGATAATTACCGTCACCCCACCTTGACACAAGAACATGGTGCTAGTCACGAAGAAGTGCCGTGGGAAGGATGTCGGGATGTATTGTATTATGCTAGTGAGCTAAAGTAAAATTAGTTGCAAAAGAATGAAAATCTCTGAAAATTTAAAGTGAATGAACTATAAATTAAGAGAGAGAGAGAGAGAGAGAGAGTTAATGGGCTTAATAAAATTGTGTGATGAAAGTGTGATAAAGTATAATAGTAAGGGTTGGCTGTGACGATGTAAAGTGTGATGAGTATGAGAACGATGATGGTGACTGGTGATGGGTGTGTATAGTGAGTTGAATGTGTGATAAGTATGACAGTGAGGGTTAGCTATTGCAGTGTGACACAGGATTGGGTAGCCTTTAGTAGCTTATACACCTCTATACCAACTGTGTCCCAACCTACACACCCCATTACCAGAGAGAGAGAGAGAGAGAGAGAGAGAGAGAGAGAGAGAGAGAGAAATACATTGAATATCCATTTTATATCACTTATGTAGAACGAAACAAAACACCATGGGAATAACACATATGTGTATTGCAAAAGTTCCCAAAAATAAATTCTTCAGTTGGCTGAAGTTAATAAAAAATGTGAAATACTCCAAAAAAGGTGTACTTCCCTTGAACATGGACTTTATTGGTTCTTTATTTTTCTTGTTTCAAATTATATTCCTTAAATTTATCGACATGTAATATTTAAAAGCATAATTAACTCAATATTCGAGAACAGGTAACATACGATATTAAGCAGAGTACAGGATACACCTCTAGGGCAAACAATAGAAAGTAAGATAATATTTGATATGGAATTACAGATGATTAGACTCTATACTCCTTTCACTCTAACTTGGCCGAATATTGCCAGCTCTTCATCTTGATTGCTGAGTTATGACAGTAAAATAACGCAAGAATATGATGCTGGTCACGAGTAAGTGCTATGGAAAGGTAACAGAGTCGCAGCACTGTCTTTTTATGCTACTGAACTACGTGAAATAAGCTGCGAAAGGACGAAAATCTAGGCCAAGTCAAGGTGAAAGGACTATAGCAGGTCTTGATAAATACTAGTGCATTCTAGGGACCTGTGTTATTACCCCTACCCCTGGCTCCCTGTACCCCTGGTTGGAGATATGTGAAGTGTGATGTGTTTGAGAAGTGTGATGGTGATGATCGTGATGTGTGGTGATGTGTGCAGCTTGATGAATGGGAGTGAGAGTAGTGTTAGTGATGATTGTGATGTGTAGTGATATTTGCAGTTTGATAAATGAGTTTGGGAAGAGTGATGGTGAATGATGGTGATGAGTGTGATATGTGTAGTTACAATAAGTACATAGACTTGTAATGAAAGAGTACATTGTGGAAAAAAAATGAAAAAATGGGTGTGGAATGTGAAAAGTGAATGACAGCAAAAACAAAAAAACAAAAAACAAAAAAAGATAGCCGAAAAATTGACGTGCGGACGTGGTGATGATGGGTGTTGCAGCGTGGTGATGATGGTGATGCAGGGATGGGGTTGCAGGCGTTTGCAGTCAATATCCCGTGCAATGACAGGCGGTTAATGACAGGCGCTGCAATTGACTCAGTGCAAAGTCCTGAATCAATGGCCTTGGTGTGGGGTGAAATGGGTAAAATGGTGTCAGAGAGAGAGAGAGAGAGAGAGAGAGAGAGAGAGAAGGGGAGGGAGGGAGGGAGACTAGTGTGTAGTGTGCGCCAATAATATCAGGTTTAATTTACGGGAAGCGACAAGTTAGCAGGCTATAAATGGGAGTTTTGATAAGCGACCCCTCATTTTATTTCCGTTTTCTTTTTTTATTTGCTCTGTATCTGATGGGTTTGACTTCCGTGGTGGTTGGCTATTGATTGTTTTTTTTTTTTTTTAAGATTTATTTTGTCATTTTTCTTTTTCTCTGTTTTATCATTTTTTGCTGTTACTGGTAGTGTTTTTGTGTGTTTATGAATGAGTTTTTATACTAAGTTTTTGTTGTGCACTAGTTTTTTGTGTAAGATGTGTGTACTTCTTGTTTTCTTTGACAATGTTTTCCCGTAGGTTTGCATAATTCATTGTTTTCATTTTTTTTTCCGTGTTTTTATTAGTTCGTTAACATATTCTTCGCGTATTTTCATAAGTTCCATATATCTTTGTGTATTTTCCTTAGTTTTGAATATCCGCGTATTTTTTCAATTTTTTCATAATTTTATGCGTTTTTTATCGTTGCATATTTTCTTATTTTAAGTTTTGCTTATTTCCGAGTGTTTTTATTGCGGCTTTTGTGTAATTTTTGAGCATTATTTTGCAAACTTCCGTGCAATTGCAGTGGCCACGACCACAAATAGGCGTGCAAGGTGTAGGTAAGCAGCAACAATACCAGTGGGTAATACCGGCCTTAATATGACGAGGTAATCTTGGCTTAGTCGGGAACCAGCATGGGCCAGCTTGTTGCCTAATTAAAAAAACTGTTTGAGTTTATTGAAAAGGGACCTGGAATCAAATGTCACTACTAAAATGGAAGTCAAATGAGGGAAAAAATGATGTTAGGAAGAAGTGCTACAGAAAGGATGTAGAGCCGTAAACTTGTCTTTTTTTGCCACTGAGCTACGAGAAATAAGTTACAAAAGAATGGAAACTTGGGCCAAGTTAAAGTGGATTAACTATAGGATTGAAGTAAAGGAGAGACAGAGGTTATTTAATGGCAAAGAAGGGCTCTACGCATTCTGAATTTACGTATACCAGGACTAGATCTAACTAAAAAAAACTGTTTGTGTTCCAGTATTGAAAACAGGCGAAAAAAAAAAAAAAAACATTATTGGAATTTAAACGAGTGACAGTGGTAATTTAGGGATAAACAGGACTATATATTTTGTGATTTTACCAACAGCGGGTCAAGGTTACAGCATACTCGAAGGCCTGTTTGTATTGCAGTATTGAAAACAGCCTGCAATACCCCAGCGACTGAAATGCAATACCACAGCTAGAATGGAAGCTAAATTAAGGGCAGTGGTGATTCATGGCCAAACAGAAATTTAAAACAGTGTGAGTTCAGCCTGCATATGGTCCTAGCCAAGTGGAAGTGATACCGAGGACAGAGTGAGTTGACGGAATGATACTACTACTACTACTACAACTACTACTGCTACTACTACTACTACTACTACTACTACTACTACTGCTACTACTACTACTACTACTACTATTATTCTGGAAGTGAAATTAACTACAACTACTTCTACTGTCAGGACTGTAAAATATCTTAATACATAATAACCAGCAACATACATAATATAGTCTAGAGGTTAGGTCAATGTCAAACCTAGGGGCCAAAGGAAGTGCCGTTAGCACCTCTCCAGAATGTCTCACACCAGCACAATAGCCCACAAACAGCGCCTCGTGACCAAACACACACATAGACACATACACACACACAGGCTTCAAGAACATTTCAACAACAGTATAGCCCACATGACATGACCCCTGCTGAACGAGAATGTAGGAATCAGAGATCAGAAGGGGGCAAACGATCGTAGCTAAAGGCTGTACAGACAGACTGAGAGAGGAGACTAGCAACAGGGTCGAGAGGGTGGCAGAGAAAGATAGAGCGAGACAGGGAGGTAGCTAGCGGGACTCTATACTTCACTCGTATGTGAGAGACTTTGTTAATATTTCCAAGACAAATAAAAAGTCCCATACTAATCTTTACCTCTCCTGTCATTGCATGACAAAAGGGAATGAACATTATCTACTTACAAAACTACTCACGTATAACAACCGCTTGTCCACGAGTCTAATATATGTAAAACTGATCTACAAAACACACTACAAAAAGCTACGAAGTTTCTACAAGATATGGTGACAGCAGAAGTACGAACCTTGTCTTCAGTTCTACAGTGAATTCCTACAAAAAACAAGCTACAAGCCTACGAATCTACAAGTCTACAAGCCTACGAGTCTACGAGTGTACAGTTGAGTCTACATTATCAAGATAGAAAACAAACGGTACCTTTTACAACCAACAACTCACAACCAGCTCCTGACAGTATTCTCTCCAAGCCCTCCTCCATCTCCCCGATCATCACGCTGATGTAGTGGTGAAGAGGTCACATGACGCCCTGCCAGTAGTTTAACAAAATACTGATACAAACAATCTTTCAGTTTCTATGACGAACCAGCGAACTACAACCATCTACGATCAACTACAAGTAACAAGTCTATGAGTCATCTCTATAATCTACACGCACCTACAAGTAGTGACATTCTTCATCCCACAATGAGTAAATCACAAGAAAAAAGGACACTGTTGCTAGTCTCCCTCTCTCTTGCTCTCTCCGTACAACCTTTTGCTACGATCGCTTGTCCCCTTCTGATCTCTGATTTCTACATTCTCGTTTAACAGGGGTCGTGTCACGTGGGCTATACTGTTGTTGAAATGTTCTAGAAGCCTGTGTGTGTGTATGTGTGAATGTGTGTGTATGGTCACGAGGCGCTGTTTGTGGGCTATTGTGCTGGTGTGAGACATTCTGGAGAGGTGCTAACGGCACTTCCTTTGGCCCCTAGGTTTGACATTGACCTAACCTCTAGACTATATTATGTATGTTGCTGGTTATTATGTATTAAGATATTTTACAGTCCTGACATTGCTTGGTCACGCCAACTGGCGGTCCTCTGACAGCAATCGTCATTGTCATATGCTAATCCATTAATACATACAGAGGAACGATTGGGCAAATATGAATTGGAGCAGATGGGGGACGTGGAAGGTGTGTGCAAGATATTTACATAAGAAATATGTGCAGCATGTGATGTGGTGTGTGGGAGGAAGAGAAGACGGAGGGGGATGCAAGGAACAGCGTGGTGGACTGAAGAGGTGAGACAGGCCGTGGCACAAAAGAAGAAAACATACAATGAATGGATGAGAAGTAGGGGCGTGAAAGAGGTTGAGAGGCAGAAGAGAGAGTTGTATGTAGAAAGAAAGAGAGAGGTGAAAAGATTAGTAAGAGAAAGAAGAGAGTGGATGAGGAATTTGGAAGGAATTTGAGTGTAAAGTGGAGGGACTGTAAGAAAATGTTCTGGAAAGAGGTGAAGAGAGTAAGACAGGGTGAAAGTGAGGTTAGCGGGGGAGTGAAAGATAAGAATGGTAGATTACTAGTGGAGAAGGGAGAAAAAGTGAGCAGATGGAGAGAACACTTTAAGGAATTGTTGAACATACAGGATGGAAGTAATGCGAGTATAAGTGGCTGGGGAATGGCTGGGAGAAGGAGGGAGGTGAGAAGACAGGAAGAAATCAGTAGGATAGAAGTTGTGGAAGCAATGAAGAAAGTTAAATTGGGGAAAGCCCCAGGAATTGATGGAGTGTGTGGTGAAATGCTGACGCATGGGGGAGAGATAGTAGCAGAATGGATGTGGAAGGTGTGCAGATTGGCCTGGGAGGAAGGTAGAGTCCCGGAGGATTGGAAGTCGGGTATAATTATTCCTTTGTACAAAGGAAAAGGGGAAAAAGAAGTGTGTGGTAATCATAGGGGCATTTGTCTTAGTATAATAGGAAAAGTGTATGGTAGGATACTTATTGACAGAGTTAGAGAAAGAACAGGGGAATTAGTTGGAGAAGAACAGGGAGGCTTTAGGAAGGGAAGAGGTTGTGTAGATCAGATATTCATTCTTAGATCTTTAGTGGAAAAGTTTCTAGAGAAGAGAAAGAATTTGTATGCTGCTTTCATGGATCTGGAGAAAGCATATGACAGGGTGGATAGACAAGGATTGTGGAAAGTATTAAGAACATATGGAGTAGATGGAAAGTTGTTGAATGCTGTGAAGAGTATGTATGATGGTGCTAAGGCTGCAGTGCGTGTGGATGGTGAACTAAGTGAATTTTTCTCTTTGGAGGTTGGGTTGAAACAGGGATGTGTCATGTCTCCATGGTTGTTCAATCTGTTCATGGATGGGGTAATAAAAGAGGTACGAGGTAGGGTAGTGGATGTTGGAGTGGCCCTGGTGAGAGAGGATAGTGTTTGGAAACTCCCTGTATTGTTGTTTGCAGATGATACTGTGTTGTTGAATGAAGACAAAGGGGAGCTGCAAGGCTTGGTGGATGAGTCTGGGAGAGTGTGCAAGAAACGGAATCTAAAGGTGAATGTAGGGAAGAGTAAAGTGATGGTCTTTGAGAGAGGTGAAGTTAGTGAATGGACAGCGAGGTTGGATGGTGAGGAATTGGAAAATGTGAGTACGTTTAAATACTTGGGTAGTGTGATGAGTAAGGATGGAGGTTTGGAGGGTGAAGTGCTTGACAGGGTACAGCAGGGAAGAAAGGTTGCTGGTTCTTTGAAAGCAGTGATAAGAAACAGGGAAGTGAGCATGAAAGTGAAAAAGTTACTACATGACAGTATTGTGATACCAACTCTAACTTATGGAAGTAAAGCTTTGACATTGTTGGAAGGACACAAGTCAAGAGTGAGAGCAGTGGAAATGAGTTATTTAAGAGGAGCCTGTGGAGTCACATGGAGAGACGGGCTGACGAATGAGGATATAAAGGAGCGTTGTGGTGTGGATGTGGATGTGATAGGAAGTGTTATGAGGAACACACTGAGGTGGTTTGGCCATGTGGAGAGGATGGAGGGTGAAAGACTGACGAAGAGAGTGTATGTGAGTGAGGTGGAGGGGGGAAGAGGGAGGGGGAGGCCGAGGATGAGATGGAGGGATGGGGTGGAGAGGTATATGAGAGAGGGGGGTGTGAGTTGGGAGCAGGGCAGTGAAATGCCGGGGGACAGGACGACGTGGAGGCGATTTGTTTGTGGCCACCCCAAACGGGATTGAGGCGTCTGGCAATAGATAGATAGATAGAATATTGATTATAATATTGTATAGACATAATATTCTTGATAATAATGTAATGGCCTAATATTATTCTAGAAACATGATACATTTTAAACAAATTGTATACATAACTGAACAAATGCAATATAGTTAAATTGGTTATTGTATGACATATTGTAAGATGTGTATGTATAACACACATACGCATATAATTATGCAATGGTAATACAGCTAGGTCATTACATTACATATGGAGTTATCCCTTTAGTAATGTCTAATATTTCACTGAACTTGTGTGATGATTCTGGTAATACAGAATTGTAGTAATAATTCATACAATGTTACAAGTATGTATTACTACAATGTTACTCCAATATTACTGCAGTGTTACTAGAATTATATTACACATGCTACAGTTATGTAACTACAAATGATATGTAACAGTTACAATACAATTATATACAATACAGTTAGTGTGTAACAATTCACTACTACCACCATTGCTACTACTACCGATACAACAATTCTGGAAGTGAAATTAGCGACACTGGTGATATATCAGTGAACAGAAGTGTAAACAGTAAGTTAATATACTTCCCCAAATACAGCGGAAGTGAAATAAAGAACATCAGTGATTTAAGGGGAAGTGAAGTAAAGGCAGTGTGATTTTACGTACTATGAAGCAAAAGAGGAAATTATATCAAGGAGACAGGTGATTCATAGACTATAGAAAGACCGTAAACAGTGAATTGGTGCGCTAGAGAAAGTAAATTGGCAGTGAAATCAGTGACCTTGGTGATTTACAGGTTGGTGACTTACGGACAAACAGGACAGCAAACAGTGTAAGTGCGTGTTGTACTAGGAATACAAGGGAATTGAAGGCTAGGACGTTTGGTGATGAAAAAGCAGACAGGACTATTAGGCGTGTAGTGTGAATTGCTCTACCTCCTGGTCTTTGGTTCCTTCTTCCTTGCATTAAAAGAGAGAGAGAGAGAGAGAGAGAGAGAGAAAAGCCAGTACCACAGATTAAATGGAGCTGAAACTAAGGACAGGAGTGATTTAGCCCCGGATAACAGCAGACAGAATTCAGATGTGTTATAATTTACGTACTGCGGTGTTGCAGCTAAACTGGGATTGAAATTTAGGATATTGGTGTGAGTTCCTGACCACCACTGATAAAATGGAAGTGAGATCAAGGACGTTAGTGGACTGAAAAGCAAACAGAGCTACCGGTAGAAGCAGTGTGAGAAGGAGTATTACTAGAACTGCTTCCCTGCATAAGCAGTTAGAGTCTGCATATCACTATAAGTACATTGGAAGTGAAAGGAAGAACAGCCACATTGGAAGTGACATGAAGAACGTTGGTGATGAAGTGTAGACAATGTTCGTTCGTGTAAGGCCACAAATAAAATGAAAGTGAAATCAAGTACAGAAGTGAATTATGAGCAGAGAAAATTAAAATCAGTGTGAGTTGATGCACGCTAGGCTGTGATTTGAGCGTGAAAAATCTCTGTCCCCTTCCCCCCTTTCGTGTAGCCTACCATCCAAGCAGATAGGGCTGAAACTGAGAACAGGAAAAAAAGGAAAATATACTGGGAAAAGGAGATATACTGGGAGCCACAACACCCAGGCAAAATAATAATAATTGAGATATTCACACGAGGGAGGGGTCCATAATAAATAAATAAATAATAAGATGCTATGATAAAAAAAGCACTTGTAAGAAGAAAAAGATAGACAGGCAAGATAATGATTCAGATATTCACGACAAAGGATTATTAAAGTGAGAAAAATAACTAAGATAAACATAAATATTAGAAAAAATCACCATAAGACAAGATACACAAGCAAATAATTTTTCAGATTCACGAGGAGGGATCCATAAAAAGAAAAATATAAAGATCACATAAAATAGGCAGAAAAAGAGAATGCCTTGCCATTAAAAAAAAAAAAAAAAAGCAGGACAAATTATACTCACACAAAAATAACTTATCTTTCACGAGTAAGAATCTGTAAAAAGGAAAATAATTGCTAAAAAGATCACCTGCAATACACAAGAAAAAAGCAGAAAATAATACCTTAATAAAGTTATAAGAAAAAAAAAAATGCACTGAGCAGAAGAAAAGGATCCACAAGCAAATATCGAGTTGCCATAAAGTGTCCGCTGGTGGTAGTGGTGGGGAAAAAATAAAGAAAAAAAAGAGAGAGAGGAAAAAAAAGAGAGCACCCACTTTAAGCTGCGGGAAAATGTGTGCAAGTGCGGATACTCTGTCCTTGCCCCTGCTGCTGCTGCTCCTGTTGCTGTCCTTGCTGTTCCGTTGCTGTTCCTGCGCCGGGAAGCTGTACCCCAAACAACGGTACTCCCATGGCCTCAGTGAAGGTAAGGTGTGGAGAGAGAGAGAGAGAGAGAGAGAGAGAGAGAGGAATGGGGAGGAAAGGTTGGAGGGAAGAAGGGATAATGGTATAAGGAAGGGGAGTGGAGGCAGAAGGGAAAATGATAAGAGGAATGGGAGTAGGGTGAGAAGTGAGTGGGGAGAAGAGGAGAGAGAGAAGGTGGGAGGGAAGAAGGGAATTTGGTAAGAGGGAGGGGAGTGGGGAGAGAAGTGAGTGGGGAGAAAAGGAGAGAGAAAAGGTGAAAGAAAAGAAGAAGGGAAAAAGGTGAGAGGAAGGGAGGGTGGGAAGAGAAGGGAGTGGGGAGAAATGGAGAGAAAAATGGTGGGAGGAAAGTAGAAGAGATAAAGGTGATAGGAAGGGGGGTGGGGAGAGAAGGGAGTGGGGAGAAATGGAGAGAAAAATGGTGGGAGGGGAGAATGAAGGAAAAGAGTAAGAGGAAAGGGACCTGGGAGAGAAAGATGGGTGGAAGGGGAGTGGGGAAAAAAGAAAATGTGGAGAGGAGAGAAGGAAGGAGAAAGGTGGGAGGATGAAAATAGATTAGAAGAAGGAGACGAAAGATGGAAGGGGAGAAAGGTGGTTGGGGATAAAAGGAAGAAAGGTAGTTGGAAAGGAAAGGAAGGAAGGAAGGAAGAAGGAGGTGAGGAAGGAAGGAAGAAGAAGGTGAGGAAGGAAGAAAATAGTTAAGGAAGGTGAAGGAAATGCAATGAATGGTTAACTAGCCTTGGCTGAGGACTCGCAAGCTGTTTTTTTTTCTCTCTCTGTATCGATATTCATTATTTATTATTTACTTAGAGGGTTTGTGCATTTTCTTTCTTTACTTTTTCGTTTCCAAGAGAGAGAGAGAGAGAGAGAGGGAGGGGATGTTATGCAGTTTAGAAGAAGATAAAGAAGAGAGGGGGTGGTTACAAGGAAGGTCATAAAGCAGTTTAGAAGAAAATGAAGGAGAGAGAGAGAGAGAGAGAGAGAGAGCGTAGGTGTTATGCTGTTTATAGTGAGGGTAAGCCTGCTTTAATGTGTGGAAAATATAAATTCAATTTTCTGTTATTCCGGGGAGTAGGTACCAAGGAGGCGAGAGGGAAGGTGTGGAGGAAGGGAGGGAGCGTGGGGAGGAGATAGGGTGTGGAGAAAAGATGTGGAGGAAAGAAGAAGTGTGGAGGAAAAGGAAGGAAGGTGTTGAGGAAATTAAAGGGCTGGAGGAAAGGAGGGATAATGTGGAAGAAAGAAGGAGGGTGTGGATGAATGGAGGGAAGGTGTGGAAGAAGGAGGGAAAGTGTGGAGGAAAGGAATATTATTTTTAAAGACTGTATAATAGGGTATGTATTTTCAGTTTATGTTAATGTGTGATGAATAGTATATAACTGTTTTATGTGCATTTATTTATTTGTATTATTTATTTATTTATTTATCTGTTTACCTCTTTGGGAAGAAAGTAGGGAAGAGGTAAGATGGAGCAGATGGGGAGAGAAGAGAATTAAAACTGAGAAGAGAAAGGCAGAACGCAAGAATGTAGACCGCGTTACTGGGTGAAAAATATTATGCTACTTAGTTTCCTTCATTTTTTCGAGAGCTAGGTATGGAAAAGAGAGAGAGAGAGAGAGAGAGAGAGAGAGAGAGCATGGTGGGAGGAATGTGAGGAGGAAAAGAAGCGAGCATGCGAATGAGGAAAAGAATTTAAATATTAGGTTGCAGTAATGTGTGCAAAATATATATTCAATTTCCTCTTATTTGGAGGGTAGGCACGAAAAACGGGGTAGGCAGGGGTGAGGAGGGAAGGAGAGACGTGGAGGAGAGAAGAAGCGAGAGGAGGAAACGTGGGGGGAAAAAGAGGGAATGAAAATGAGGGAAGGAAAGAAAATTTAGTAGACTGTTTGTAGGGAAAGCGAGTCTGCTTAATGTGTGGAGAATTTATTTTTTGGGGGGTGGAGGAAGAGGGGAAGGGGAGAGGAGAGAGAGGGAGGGATGTAGTTGAGGAACGGAGGGAACGGAAGGTGTGGAGAGAAGGAGAGAAATGCAATTAGGAAAAGAATGTAAATTATGAAGCTGCGTTATTGTGTAGCTAGGTATGGAGGAGATGGGAAAGCACGAGCAGGGGAGGAAAGGTGTGGAGGAAAGGAGGAAAGGTGTGGAGGAGTGAAGGAAAGGAAGGTGTGATGGAAGAAAGGAGGGAGGGTGTGGAGGAAAGGAGGGAAGGTATGGAGGAAGGGAGAGAATAAGGAAAGAAGGATGGTATTATGCTGTTTGTAAGGAAAGAAAACTAAACTTACATCATGAAACTTTACTTTTTAGTAGACAATTTTTAAAACTTCCTTTTTATCACCTCATCTTTTTTCCTCATATTGACTGCTTTTTGCATAGCCTCTTCAAAATAAATTGTAAATAAATAAAAACTAGTGTACAGGTTAAACACAAAGTATAATAGCGATCAAACTTTTCCTAATTCTGCCTTTGCGATTGATATTCCTTTTTTTTCTTTCTTTCTTTCTTTGCGTCCATTTTCACTCACCCTTTTTTATACAGTCTTTTCACGTTGCAAAGATGCTAAAGTGGAGACCATTACAAATACGCAGAATAAGTTTACAACGACGCTAACTTCTCAAAAAGTCAGCCTGCTAAATTATGCCTCCTCTTAACATTCCACCTCGTCTCTAATTTTCTCTCTCTCTCTCTCTCTCTCTCTCTCTCTCTCTCTCTCTCTTTCTCCATGAATATTACGTTCTGGATATATAAATGTGGAGTACCGTGCGAAAAAAAAAAAAAAAAAAGCCTCCTTGTTTTTCTTTATTTCTCCCACTTTTTTTTACATGGCTTAATCTACGCACTTTGCAGAAAATAATATAAAAGTGAACGTTAGATAATTTAGTCATCCTGTATACATATGATGCAGACTAAGCTTCTCTCTCTGAATGTGATACGGACCAAGCTTCTCTCACGGAATGTGATGTAGACCAAGCTTCTCTCTCTCGCTCTCCAGCAGCCTGTTAACCCTCTCATTATCGGAGCACCTTGTATTCTACTTCAGCAGATGTCAGACGATTTTATTCAGCTGAGAGTGATTCATAGGAGCCTGAGTGTTGATACTGTCCCCGTGAACCCTCTCTTGGTCTGGATAGCTCCTGGAGTGGGAACGTAGGTGTAGAATTTTCGTGAATTTTCAAGGTTCGTGTAATATAGGTGTATATCCTAGTTTTCACTGACTGATCCTGCGTTTCTGTGTCCCCATTGTCAGGATTCTGTGTATATTTTCAAGTGTTCAAGCCTGCTACAGTACGTACATACAGTACATACATTCATATAGAAATTCAAATCAAACTTCATTACTTTCATTTCAAGCAAAATAATGTTAAACGATTTAATTCAACTAAGAAAGGACCATGTATAACCCCTCCATTTCGAAAAGCCTCCCCTTTGGTGAATAAAGTGCAGTTTTTAGCACGAAGGATATACGTACTAATGAATAATCACGTCGTCCGAATGTAGTTGTCAATTGTCCTCGCCGCCCTAAGCCCCGCCCACCTCGTCTCTGATTGGCTGTCGGTCTGCCGTCTAGAGAGATTTAATCCTTGCAATGTTTTTATTTACTCCTCCATGGTATTTAACTACTCCCGCATCGTAATTTAAAAGGCTCTAGTTGGCCTCGTGAATGAATTTGGGTCTTGGATAATAAATGAACGCTTGAATGTTGCTGTGTATGATGATTGTATTTGATGATGTCGCGTGTTTTATGCTCTTTACTATGTTTGTATACCGTTTTTTTCATGATGTCTGTGTCATGGGAAGGCATTGGTGTTTAATCGCTGAAAATTAGTGTTAACTTACTCAGACCCCAGAATTTCATGGAAACACTGAAAATTGTGGTATTTATAATGGGGGGGTTGATGTGTCACCAGAACAGCATCCTTCCTTGTAAGGCAAGACTGCGTGATCTGAAGTTCAGTAGGCGCTTGGCGTTCGTGTGGGTGGGGTGTTGCGCTCCGGAGAATTGCGTGGTTGCGTCTGCGTGGATGTCTGGCTATAGATAACACAGTTTTTCTTCTTGTATAATGCAAGATGGTTATTGAACGGAGTATTTACAAGGATGGTGGTGTGTGAAGGTATGTATGATCATGCAAAATGGTGTAGAAATTAATACAATGCGAATAAGTATTGTCGGTGTATACGTCTGTCCACATTTGGTTTCTTCGGATTTCGACGTGTCACATCAAAGGAACGACGAGCTGACAACGATGGTGTAAATTATTATTGCATGGCTTGCAGTCAGTTGTGCAATTTTGTGTCCGAGTGTTCGCTATACATTGGGAACCGTCTACAAGTCATACCTCTGGTTGGAATGAACTGAAATTTCGCGTGGGTATGCCCGGTATGTAAGAGCAGGTCTATGGAGCTTTACTGTCCTTGCCTTTAACTGAAAGAATAGTTTTGTTAGAACCTTCCCAATAGCAAACAGCCGCAATAGGACCAACAGGTCTGATGCATTTTGCTTTCCTTAAAATTGTGTCGGTGCGTTTCGGGGGCGCGCTTGTCTGTTACCTTTGAAGGGAAATGGTATTGTGCATGATGTCGCAGTTACAACAGTATTTTATGTTTGCGGAAAGGATTGGAGATGTGGGTCTAATGAACTGATCAACATTTTTGATTGCATGTTCGATTGGATAATGAGATCGATCGTAGAACATTGAGGAAGATTACCGCGGACTCGTGAAGGTGAGGGAGGGTGGGAGGTGGTTGGAACAGCCAACAGGTATGCTTGTTTCCGCTTCCCCCCGTACCTCTCCTCCCACCCTGTCCCTTCTTTCCCCTCCTACCCACGCTCTCTCTCTCATTATTATTTCTGCAGACAGGTCAGTTTATCGTTACGGTATCTCAGATCGATCTGTATTTTTAAGATTATTATTGGCATACATGAACTGTTATCCCGTTTCTCCCTTTAACCCAGCTTAGATTCCCACTTTCATATTTGCATTACATTTACATTGCAGAAATTTGCAAATATTTGAGGATTCTCTCCCCCCTCCCCCCCTCTCTCTCTCTCTCTCTCTCTCTCTCTCTCACACACACACACACACACACACACACACACACACACACAATGGGGTATAAACTGAATACGAAAAGACTCATAAACCAGCATATAAAACTGTACTTCCGTGCAGCTCTTTTTATTTATTTTTTACCTTTTTCGCCCCACTTTTTATTTATTTTTCTGCCTAGTCTATTTCCTGTGCATAAATACGTAAGTAGAAGAGAAACTGGTTAAATGTGATGGGGGAAATAATTGTCATGAGTAGCCTATATATATATATATATATATATATATATATATATATATATATATATATATATATATATATATATATATATATATTAGTATATTTAGGCAGAATGTTTTCTTTTATACAAAAATCATTAAAGACCAAGGCGTAGCCATTGTTCACTATTTTTCTGTTGATCTTTTCGAGTTTTCTTACACAATGTTTTACACTATGATTCAGGTTGTAGATAATATGTCCAAGATCCATGTCGTAACTATATTTTATTAATTATTTATTTTCATTTTTCGTAGGACGTTTCGTGTATCCTTACACATCATCAGCGACTGTAATATAGAAACAATACACTCTAAAACATGTTTTATAGTGTATTGTATCTATATTAAAATCTCTGATGATTTGTAAGGATACACGAAACGTCCTACGAAAAATGAAAATAAATAATTAATAAAATATAGTTACGACATGGATCTTGGACATATTATCTACAACCTGAATCATAGTGTAAAACATTGTGTAAGAAAACTCGAAAAGATCAACAGAAAAATAGTGAACAATGGCTACGCCTTGGTCTTTAATGATTTTTGTATATATATATATATATATATATATATATATATATATATATATATATATATTACCACTCCCATTTGTAGTTAGCTTAATCCCTTTTCAGAGATTTCGAAGTAGAGAAAATAGACATCCAGAGTATTTATAAATTTAATATGAAGCAAATTTCTTAACTCCTCCTGTCCCATGTTTGTCTCTCTCTCTCTCTCTCTCTCTCTCTCTTATGTGTAATCCCTTCCTCTGCATATACGTAAAAGCAGAGGACATAACAGACTCAGGCTATAAATTCATTGAGGCAAACATCTCCCCAAAGTAGCCTGTTAGTTCTCTCTCTCTCTCTCTCTCTCTCTCTCTCTCTCTCTCTCTCACACACATCCCCTCTTTTTCCTAGTCACTTAATTTTGCAGAAATGTGGAAATGGACAACACAGACGCACGCTAGGCTATTGTTGAAATTTAAATACAAACTCGTGTGTTTGTTTTCCATTTCTCCCTATTTCTCATCCATTTTGACTTCCACTCCCATTTCCACATAGTCTAATGTCCCGTTTGCTAAAATAAAAATAATAATAATAATAATTCAAAAAGATTCAAAACACAGGGATGATAAATTTGATATGAAAACAGACGTGCCTCAAAAGTAACGCATTAATGCTTTCTCTGTGTTCATCTATTTTGACTCTCTCTCTCTCTCTCTCTCTCTCTCTCTCTCTCTGCTGTGTAACCTATTCCTTTAGCAGAAATTTAAAAGATGTAAGAGAGATCCAGAATGACACAGACTTCTCTCGTAAAAGCTCGTTCCACATCACTCATTTTTTTCTTGGTTCCACTTCATCTTACTACCTTCAGTTTTCTCTTATTTTTATATTTTCATTATTCCTTCTGTTTTCTTCTGTTTATCTCCCATGTTTTCCTTTCCATCGTCTTTGATTCATTTCCTATATCCTCCACTCTTCCTTATTTTTTTTCTTTCCTGTCCATATTCACTATTCCATCCCTCTGTATCTCATCTCCCTTCATTCCACCGTCTTTAACGTAGTTCCTATTTCCTTTCCCTGTTAACTGGTATTCATTTTTTATACTGTTCCTATCTTTTATGTTTTTTCAACTTTTTTTTTTATTCTTTCTACCATTCCCTATTAGCTACCTCTTTCAATTTTTTTATAGTCATGTTTTCATTAGTCCCTTTTCTACCAGGCTTTATTTTTTTTTTATCCTTATTTTTCCTCCCATCCATCATCCTTTACAACTCCTTTGCTCCCATTTCCTCATTCTTGGCCCTCTATTACTTACGATTTTTCAGTTCCTCTCAAAATAACCCGTATACACCTTTTTGTTTTTTATCTTTCCTTTTTTCCATTTCACAGTTATTTTTTTGCTTTCCCTTTCAACTTACTATCATTTCTCTTGTTTCCCTTCATTTATTTTCCTCCTCCTCTCCTCCGACTTCTCTCCTACATTTACCTCCTACTCTCCTTCACATTTTTATCTTCCTGTTCCTCGTGCCTTTATCTCTGCGTTTACTTCCTCCTTTTTCGTCCCCAAGTTTTTCCTTCCTTTCTTCTTTCCTTCTCCCTTCTCCTTCGTTCTTTCATTTCCTCCATCTTTTCTCCTGCATTTCACTCCAGCTTCCGTCACAGATAACTCATTTTTCCGTCCCCTTTACGCTCTCTCTCTCTCTCTCTCTCTCTCTCTCTCTCTCTCTCTCTCTCTCTCTCACACACACACACACACACACACACACACACACACACACACACACACACACACACACACACCTGTCCTCCTTCCCTCTTTTCCCTCCCTCCTCCTCCTCTTCCCTACTTGCTCCCCAAATAAAAGAAAATTGAATAAATATTTTGCACACATTAACTCGGCCATATAATTTACTTTCGTGCACACCCTCTCTTCTCATCCTCACACTTTCCCTCCTTTCCTCCACACCTTCCCTCTTTAACTCCACACCCTCCCTTCTTTCCTCCACATTTTCCCTCCCCTTTCCACATTTTCTCTCCTTTTCTCCACGCCTTCTTTCCATTCCTCTACACCCTCTCTCCGTCCCTCCACACCTTGCCCTTCCTCTTCACCTTTCTCTTCTTCCCTACCTGCTTCACAAAATTAACACTGATTACCTTGTACACATAAGAATATAATTTGCGTTTGCAGTGTTGAAAATTCATACGTTGTGTTGTATGTAAGAAAGAATGTGTGTGTGTGTGTGTGTGTGTGTGTGTGTGTGTGTGTGTATTGTGTGTGTGTGTGTGTGTGTGTGTGTGTGTGTGTGTGTGTGTGTGTGTGTGTGTGTGTGTGTGTGTGTGTGTGAGAGAGAGAGAGAGAGAGAGAGAGAGAGAGAGAGAGAGAGAGAGAGTTGTTAAAAGAGAAGGGAACACTTTAGAAGGCATATATTTCCGTAAATAGATCTATCGATAGATAGATATTATTAAAAAGGGGAACGTTGGAGAGAGAGAGAGAGAGAGAGAGAGAGAGAGAGAGAGAGAGGGAGGGAGGGAGGGAGGGAGAGTTACAGAAGGTTACAAAAGAAGGGAACATTAAGAGAGGGAGAAGGAGTTTGTGAGAGTTCTTTTGTAATAACCTTCTTTGGTGTCATTTGTTTTATCTTGCCCTACGCTTGAATGATTAAAAACAAATTGGGAAGATAATAATAAGGGAAATAATAATGATAAGAGCAAGAAAAAACGGGAAAATAAAGAGGAACGGAAGAATACGAAAATAATAATGAGTAAAAAAAAAAAAAGAGGGAGAAAACAGAGGAACGGAAGAATTCAGCTAATCCAATATTCAGGTTTTAGGAGGAAAGTTCTCGATAATAAAAACTTGCTTTGTGTTTGCGTTGTTCACTAATCTTGGTACATTGCTGCTAAGTGAATGTGCTTGTGTGTTTATATGTGTGTGTGTGTGTGTGTGTGTGTGTGTGTGTGTGTGTGTGTGTGTGTGTGTGTGTGTGTGTGTGTGTGAGAGAGAGAGAGAGAGAGAGAGAGAGAGAGAGAGAGAGAGAGACTGCATTGCCCACTGATTTTCCCTCGTATCCTAATATGAATGTGCATGAGAGAGAGAGAGAGAGAGAGAGAGAGAGAGTCAAAATGCAAGAAAAAAAGAGTGGAGTGCAAAGTTAGCAGAATTTGGTGCTTGAAGACTGAAGTTAGTTTCCTAGTTAATTAGCGCGTTGTTATTTTCAAGTGCTCTTACATTCCTAGGTATTTAATGTTTGATAAATGAAGGGGAGACGATAATGAAGTAAAGAGGAGGGGGATAATTCGATATGTATTGTTCAGCTTTGTATCAGAAGCGAATACTTGATGTTGTACATTTCTGGACAAGTTTATATTTTATTTATATTATTAGTTTTGTTTTAGGCGAATAGTAGTGAAACGCTTACACATTGTAGTGGAACGTTTGATTGATGCCGAATATCGCATAGCAGGCTTTTAAATATTAGTGTTCACTGTCACGTTGCGAGAGAGAGAGAGAGAGAGAGAGAGAGAGAGAATGATTACGGTAAGTAAACCACTTGGAAGAGAAGGTATACTCGTTGCAGCTGTTAGCATTGTCTGCTGTTGTTAATTGGCAACCAAGTAAATGTACACACAGTAGCCTAATATATATATATATAGATAGATAGATAGGTAGATAAAGATTGATTTAGATATATGTGTACGGTATATGTATCGTAATGGGGGGGGGGAGTGGGCGATGTTTCAGTGGTAAGTATATACCTGTATGTTTGCGAGATGCCAAAGAGGACGAAAGTAGAAAAAATGCGTTTGGAAGAAATGGATATCGAAACGATGTGTGTATTTTAATCCTGAGTTGAATATATGCCTTTTGCCAAACCTTTCGTTCTCAGTGTCACGACTTCTCGTGCGTGCTGTAACGATTTTTTTTTTTTTTTTTTTTTTTTTTAGTAGCGTGTACCGGTATAAGAAAAGCGAATAATGATGGGGGAAAAAAGAAAGAAAAGGGCGAGAGCAAAGTTGGCTGAATAGCCTAGGCTGCTTGCAAGAAAGAAGTTTGTTCCATAATAAACTTAGACTTTGTGAATTAAAAATAAAAGTTCGTGATATTCTTGCGTAGCGAATAGCCTATGCTAAAAGGAGGAGGAGGAGGAGGAGGAGGAGGACAGAGGAAGCGTGGTTGATTAGGTTGATTGAAAGAGAGAAGCTTGCTTGGTCTTCAAATTGTTGCCGTAGTTTATCCATTTTTATATTTTATTTGCGTTGTTTTATTTTTATCTCCTCCTCCTCCTCCTCCTCTTATTATTATTATTATTATTATTATTATTATTATTATTATTATTACTTTCATATCCACAAGCCATTTCAATCAGTAAAGTCTTTTGGTAGTGAAGGCGTTATTGAAGACTCTATCGTCCCGAGTCTGTCGAAATATGAATAAAATCTCCAAGAATTAGCAGATATAAAAATGCATATTTCATCTAACTGAAGGGGTTAATAGATCAGCTAATTTCCTGTGTTTGCTTCATTAATTAGGCCTAACCTTTATTTTTGCAAATATATATATGAAAAAAAGTAATGGCTCATCAAAATGGAAGAAAAAAGGGAGGAAAAAAGTATAAAAAGAGCATTGGAAGAAGAAAGGAAGAAAAACAGTAAAAAGAGAGTACTGGAAGTATGTCATATGGCAGAAGAAAAAGGAGAAAAAAGAGTGAAAAAATAGTATTGGAAGATTGTCATTTGGAAGAAGACAATGGAGAAAAAGAGTGAAAAAAAAAAAAACTATTGGAATTTGGAAGCTTGTCATATGGAAAAAGAAAAAGGAGAGAAAAGTAAAAACAAAATAATATTGAAAGCAGGTCACATTTCAGAAGATAAGTGAGAAAGAGTTAAAAAAAAAAAATAGTTGAGCAGGTCAGATGGAAGAGGGAGAAAAGGAGTAAAAGAAAGTACGGGTATTCTAGGCACGTCAGATGTAGAGGAAAAAGGAGAAAAAGAGTTAAAAAAAAAAATGGGGTACTGGCAGCGGATCAGACGATAGAAGGAAGAAAAACAGTCAGAAAGTGTATTGGAAGAAGTCAGGTGGTTGAAGAAAAGGGAGAAAAAGAGTAAAAAAAAGAAAAGAAAAACATGGGTGGATAGGCATATGACAAGGGAGAAGTTTGGTAATGATCTAAGGGAGAGAGGGGGAGAGAGAGAGGGTGGGGGAGTTGTGGTTGCGGTTGAATAGGCTTTCAGTAAAGAGAGGGGTTATTTCAGAGTTCTTTTGTTCATTATTCTTAGCCTACATCACATCAAAGTGCATATGAGACAGGCAAAAGGGGGTGCCGAATGGAAGAGGAGAAAGGGAGGGTAAGAGCAATGGGCGGAGCCAAATGGAAGAGGAGAAAGGGAGGGTAAGAGCAAAGGGGGGAGCCGAATGGAAGAGGAGAAAGGGAGGGTAAGAGCAAAGGATGTCTGGTTGAATAGCTGCTCTTGGTTGCCTTGTTTTGTAGCCTAATCACATAGCACATTACAGTGACTCACGTGTGAAAAAAAAAAAATGAAAGGATTGAGGAAGTGGGAAATAGATGAAAAAGAAATGAAGAGGCGAGGAAATGATGCCAAGGAAGAAAAGTGGAGAGGAGAGGAAATGATGCTTTGATGCGTGAAAAAAAAATGAAGCTTGGAGGTGTGAACAAAAATGAAGAAGAGAGGAAATGATGCTTAGATGTTTGAAGAAAAGGAATGGATGGGTCGGAAAAGAAGAAAAAAAAATGAACAGGAGAGGAAATGATGCTTAGATGTTTGAAAATAAAAATTATATATAGAATGAAGGGGTCGAAAGAAAAGGAAGAAATGGAGATGAGAGGAAGTAATGCTTAGATGTGTGCAAAAAAAAAAAAAAGTGAAAGGAGTGGTGGAGTCGGGGGAGAAGAATAAAATGAAGAGGCGAGGAAATGATAAGGAAGAAAAATGGAGAGGAGAGAGAAGAGGAGATAAAGGATGAAGATGTGGATAGAAAATAGGAGAGGGAATGGAGGAAGAAGGTAGGAAAAAAAAAGAGAGGATAAGTACAGAGGATTGGAAGAAGTGGATGAGCAAGAGGAGTGGAAGTGAAGGAAAAGTAAAAAAAAAAAAGGTGAGGAGACGAAAGGAGACTAAGGAAGATAACATATATGAAAAGAGAGGAGAGAGAGCAAAAGAAAAATGAAGATAAGAGGACAAGAAGGTAAGGAATAATAAACATTGATCGGAGGACAGATAAGGCACCAGGAAAAATTAGGAGATAAGAATAGCAGTGATGATAAAGGGGGTAAAATGGAGAGGAAAGAGAGGAGAGGAAGCATGGTTGAATAGGCTGCTTTAGGAAGAAATTTGGTTGCGTTGCCATTTCGCGTAATAGTTTTCTATTTTCGTCTGGTGTAGGTGAGGAGGAGACACTGGAAGAAGAGGAGAAGGGTGGGTGGTACACGTACGGTATGAGGAGGAGGAGGAGGAGGAGGAGAGCAAGGGTAATGAGAGAACTGAAGAGTATGGCTAATGATGCCTGTTTTGTGACTTATTGATATTGCTTTCATATATAGAACATTGTTTTGGTATTTCTGTTTACTGTTATTAGCTGTTACTAGTGTGAAAAGTTCTTTAGGAGTAAGGGTAATGAAAGAGAGGAAATATGGATACTGGATAGCGTTATGACTTCCTGTTTTGTTATTAACGCTGCCGCCCATGTATACCGGTATACCGGTATATATTGTATATATATACCGTAGAGAGAGAGAGAGAGAGAGACTAGATAATTAGATAGATAGATAGAATTATACCTGATACCGGTACTTTTTCCACCTGAGTTTCGGAAGAGGAAACTTTGTTGAGCAAGGGTATGTGAGGAGGAGAAAATACAGACAACGACGCTGTTTTCGTAGAGATGTAACAACTGTTACTTTCAGACATTCAACATTCCCTTGCTTTTATACCTTCATGCCCGGGGCGAGGGTGGTATGTGATTGGTTCGGTTTGGTTGTCTCTCTGTCCTTATGTTTGTCTGTCTGACAGCAGAATATGGGAAACGTACTGGTATTGAATGGAATTGGACCAGATTTGGAATATTATTGAAAACAGAGAGGAACAAGTCATTAAACTTAAGCATAAAAAAAAAAAGTGAGTCATAAAACACGGTCAAGGTTAACTTAGCGAGTTTTGGGCAGATTTAGACCTAACTTAGTGGACCAGTTGATGGTCAGGAAAGGATAAGGTATTCAGTGTTGAGAACAGTTAGTGAAAATTGTGGGTCGCAGGGTAAGTCAGAGTTTCGACCTTTTAATTCAGTTTGTTATTCGATCTTGACCACACTTAATGGAAGGCCTTATGGTCAGCCTGGGATGGAGTGATTTTATTTTGAGAACAGTAGGTCTGAGGTCGGAGTCAAAGGGCAAATTTACACTTTCGACCCAGTTTGACGCAGACATTGTGGAAGGGTTGAAGGTCAGGCGAGATGAAGCAACTCGACTTTGAGGAAAATCAGTCGAAGGTTGAGGTAAGAGGGCCGGATCAAAAGTACGGATTCAGATCAATTATAGGGCGCTGGTATTGCACTCTTTGATTTCCCCTTTCTTGTATTATTGTAATTCTTTGACATTCGAAGGTATAGAGGGGCACTGATAATGGGAAGACGAGAAATATGAGAAATAATAGTAATATTTGATTATTCATTCATATTGTTTTCATAGATTCATCATTACGTTTATTTTAGCTTTGGGGAACAAATTAAAAAAAAAAGATTTATCAGGAGGAGGGGACATGGTGATCACTGTGCTGTTTGATAGGGAGTTATTAATAGTGCTTTCATTAATTCAACTTAGCTTTCCTTTATTGCTCTGAAACGGAAACTAATGTTGAGGAGGAAGGGTAAAGGGAGGAGGGGAGGTATGTTTTAGGTTATGTATGTTGTTGTATGGTGAGCTGTTATTCATATTAGTTTCACTGATTACACGTTACTTTAGTTATTATATAATTATTATTATTATTATTATTATTATTATGAAAGCCGGTATTATTATCTTTATTAGTGTTTTTGATCTTTTTATTTTTATCATTATTATTATTGTTATTATTATTATTATTATTATTATTATTATTATTATTATTATTTATTATTATTATTATTGTTATTATTATTATTATTATTATTATTATTATTATTAAAATCGGTTATTATCTTTATTATTATTGTTGATCTTTTTATTATTATTATTATTATACCGGTAGTTCATCGAAAAATGTGGACCTTATTGAGGAGTAAATATAAGAGGCCAATTATCGATAATGAACCCTGTGAAAAATTATTAGTGTTTGTGTCATAATGTCAGTTTTCTTTTTATTTACTTTATTTTTATGTTTTTTACCTTATAGATTATTGGAACTGGCTTAGCTTATGTGGGGGATAAAGTTGTTGATGAGAAAAGTAGCCATGGTGGGAGGAGGTAAGATAACGAGGGATATTGAGGGGAAATTTAATAATACTGCTCTCATAAATTCAATATTGCCTTTATTTTTTCATCATGCTAGTGGGAAAAAGTTGCCGAGGCGAAACAAGGGTGTAGGGAAGAGGAAAATGATGCTGTTTTATGGGGTGTTATTTATATTTCTTCCCTTATAGACGACGTTTCTTGTAGTTACTTATTTCTGTATTATGTTTTTGTGTGGTAGTTCAGGGCGCCTACCATCCACTCATTTGATGTTGGGATACCTTTATGCGTCCCTACATTGAGTGACAAGGCAAATGGTTTCTCGTGACCTAGGGAGCCATTTACTACGTTGGGTGGTAACCATATAACCAAGTAGCTCCTGGTGGTCGAGTGGGTCAAGGCTCCCCTGCTGAATGGGATCCGTAATTATTTAAATCCGAGGGTGATTGAGGTTTATTGCTCACAGAATGCCATTCAGGGTTGAGCGAGGCTGGTCACTTTCGCCTTAAATGTCGGAACAGTAGCCTAACCCCGTGCCCCTACGCTCCTGATGAGGCAAAAAAAAAAGTAATGTGTGAGATATTATTAGTGTCATAGTTATTATTATTATTATTATTATTGTTATTATCATCATCATCATCATCATCATCATTATTATTATTATTATTATTATTATTATTATTATTATTATTATTACGGTATCATCATCATCATCATCATCATCACAGGGCAATGGATGTAGGTTATAGAAGTAAAAGTTGGTGATGAATGAGGGTAAAGGGAAGAGAAATTTGAATAATATTAGCTGTGTGCCTAGAATTTTTAATGTAAACTGTGCATTAACTTTTATCATTGCTCTCGTGTATTGGAACGAAATTATTAATGTAGATGAGAAAGCTGTGTCGTGTTCAGAGATTTTTCAGTGCTTTGAAGTGATATGTAGTTGGAAAATAGTAAGTGATAAAATACATATACGGCTTCAGGGCATTAAATAAGCGTGTGTTTAGAATCATCGTGTGTTTTCAATAAATTCCCATATCGCCATGTTAAGTTTATTGATCTTGGTGTGGACGAGATCGGAGAAGGGAGGGCAAATTGACATCTTACTGCTTAGAAAGCCGTAGAAGAAGAAGAAGAAGAAGAAGAAGAAAGGAGGAGGAGGAGGAAAGAAGAAAAAGAAAGAAAAATACCGTGAGATGAAAAGTTACTACAGCTCACAAAAAAGAAAAAAAAAAGAAGGAAAAGAAAAGGAATAATCTTGTGTTTAAGTGGATCAGTAGCTTAGTATATTTTTTAGTTCCAGTGTAAAAAATATAGTATGATTTTGTGCTTATCAGTAACTTTCACGTTTGCACCAATTCAAATGCTCAAAAGTATCGTCTTATCTAATCTTGCTATTATCAGTAACGTGAAATTGTACCTGCATTCTAAGATATGATGAGGCATGGAGGATAAATGAAGATGTTAAAACAGGGGAAAAATAAAACTGAGATATAATTTTGCTGTTCAGAAGTGCATTATAATCTGGTGTTTATTAGTAACGGTACATTGCTCTCAGTAACATAGGTGTCATGATGCGGAGAGAGAGAGAGAGAGAGAGAGAGAGAGAGAGAGAGAGAGAGAGAGAGAGAGAGAGAGAGAGAGAGGATCTGGGCTCAGCTGCTTTAAGAGATGGAGTTTGCACAGTATTGGCATTTTATGTATTTCCTCTTGAATCTTGGTGTTGTAAGATCTGTGTCAGAGAGATGGGAATTTAAGAGGAAGGAGGACGACGTGAAGAGGAAGGGGAGACAACGAGATGGAAGAGGAGAGAGGAGAGGGGAGCGGAGGGGAAGGGAGAGAGAGATATATGGAAGAGGGGAGGAAGGGGTGTGATGGAGAAAGAGAGAGAGAGAGAGAGAGAGAGAGAGAGAGAGAGAGAGAGGAAGGGGCAATAAAGTGTAACATTTTTAAGAGAAGAGACGAGGGTGAGTGTAAGAAAAGGGAGAGAATGGAGATGCGGTCACATATAATAAATTTCCAAACCAGAGCTTGTTCTGTTTTTATTTTTGGTACAACAGTCAAGTAAAGAATAAAAAATAGACGATAAATAATAAAAGTTCAATCCCGGTTACTCTGAGTAGGTTATTTACGTGTTATTTTTCATGCTTCCAGACGATTTTATTCAGCTTAGGAGAGTGATTTAGAAGCGAGTGTGTTATTGAAGCCTTTTTCTTACCCCTACGTTCGAAAAGCCACTCCCAAGCTAAGTAAAGTCTTTGGAAATAACAACAGAAATATAATAATACGTACTTTCAATCAGGAGGTTATGAGAAGAAAAATTAAGTTGCAATAGGAGGGGAAGGGGGGAAAATAAGCTTTTTTTTTTTCACCATTATTATTCGAACCAAGCTTTGTGTGTTTTGATAAAGCTTGGTGTAGTTATGAGAAGTATAGATTCGATTTTGAGTGGGAGATAAGAGATACGATTTTGAGTGGGAGATAAGAGGTACGATTGTGAGTGGGAGATGAGAGATATACGATTCTGAGTGGGAGATATGAGATAATTTACGATTTTGATTTGGAGATGAGATAATTTACGATTTTGAGTTGGAGATGAGATAATATACGATTCTGAGTGGGAGATATGAGATAATTTACGATTTTGAGTTGGAGATGAGATAATATACGATTGTGAGTGGGAGATAAGAGATACCCGGTAATGTACGATTTTGAGTGGGAGATAAGAGATAATACGATTAATTATATAACCTGTGTCTCACGTGATTTATTTAGGCTATGAGAAGTAAAGATAAATGTGTGGATAATAGATACAGATGATTTACCTTCATATCAGTTTTAATTTCTTACCGGGAGGATGTAGCGTTCAAAGGAAAAAAGAAAAGAAAAGAAAAGACACAACATGGAGTCAGTAAAGCATAATAGTGTCAATAGACATTAAAAAAAAAATCATAATAAAGGACGAAGGGGAAGCAACGCAAAACTTAGAGTGGAAGGTGAAATCCAGAGGTGATCGATGCCTCAGGTTCATTAATACCAGAAGTGGGATTACCTGTCGAGTTTCCGCAGATTAAACCTCAGTTCGATGCTGCCGGGTGTTTAGAGAGGTATCACCACGATTTAGACCCCCTGAGCCGCACCTCTCTAGAGTAAGGCGAGGCATGTAGGAATTAAGTCTCTTGTCTTAGGTTCTCCCGTCTTCTCAAGATGGCTACCCAGACCCGACCCCCTGCCACTAAGCATCCTGTTACAGTTGTCAAAGAGAGATGCCCCTCCTGGATATCTTTTGTGCAGCTGGATTTTGACGAAGACACTGCACGAGGAGAGGCCCCAGCAAACAGCCGTAAAGCAGGTATTGCCATTTCAGCCCATCCTGCTGTTACCACAAATAGAGGCCTTTTTGCACGCCATACAAACGCAAATGGTTACTCACAGTGATGACCTGGAACTGAAGGACCCCCTGAAGGTGACAGAGCGAGCCTGGGCTGGTCATCTGTGGTACCTTGCCCTCCCATCAGCAAGCCACCGCTGAATTTGCTGATGTTTCTCTGCCACACCGTTTTCCTTAGGACACATCGCTGATGCCACAGTCTGCCGCTGCTGTGATATGAGTGGTTAGTCGTCCAGGATAGGATACCACTGCAGAAGATATTCGGGTGTAGTCTGCCCCTTTTTCAGTGCGGAGATTCTACTGTAAAAATACTGAAAAGGGGTGCCAGGCTCCTGTAGTAGCACCTGCTGCAGCATGAGATGCAGTCTTTGTCCACTAGCTGTTATGGGCTGAAGGTGCCCTACCTGCCCTACAACTACCCTATTGTAGCAGCAGCTGCAGATATTCGTCCTGCTATGAAAGGAAAAAACTGTGTGGACCCTGTTAGATTCGAAGACAGCCGACATATGGGCAATTTGCAAGAGCTGCGGAGTGACAGCCTTTGAGGTGTAACTGAGATACCTTGTGACCTCCCTAGCTGTGGGTCCTTCAGCAGTTGTGTAGCCTGAACCGTGGTCACGTGTTGCCAACCTTTGTAATGAGTGCACTAACCCCTTTCACAGCTTTCTCCGGCAACACCACACCCTGAGTCGTACCCACAACCCCTCAAGGCAGTACCCCAAGAGGTGCAGAGTACCGTGCTTCGTATCCCTCTGTCTCCTATGTTGCTGTGTTTAGTTGTATGGGCTGGTGTGTGAACGCCTTTATAGAGACACCGCTTCTCATATTTCACGATTTGTTTACCCTTAGGGCTACTCTACCGCTGCACATATAATTCACCCGTTAATGTCTAGAAGGTGATAGTTTGTGTATCCAGTCGACCTTTGCAGCATAATTCATACAGAAGGGGGTGGCGGGATAAGAATCAGACTTGTTTTATATTTATTTCTTGCACAGCCATCGGGAGAAAGAGGAGGAGATGGAGTCGATAAAAACCTAATGCGTTAAAAGAAGGTAAAGATAGGAGAGGAGGATTGAGATGAAATTAGACGGAGTAGAAGATAGCAAGTGATCATTTTAAAACTACTCCTGTTGTGTTTTCATTCTGTAATTCTCTACACAAAGAAATGGGCAACCGGTGTGCACAGGAGTTCAGAAAAGGAGGAAGAATAGACGATGAAACATGATAGTTTTAACCTTTTCACTGTGTTGATTGTTTTAGCTGTTTTCACCAGGTGATTTCCTTCATTAGCTATAGGAAGGAACAAAGAATGAGAGGGTTAAAAGTAACTTTCAGTTGGCGATCTCTCTCTCTCTCTCTCTCTCTCTCTCTCTCTCTCTCTCTGTCCTTGCTCCCACCAGATGATTTTACTTAGCTCTGAAGAGACCCCCCTCGAACTGCAAGGGTTAAGAGAAATACCGTAGTCTTAACACATTTGCTTCGGTGAGTTTTTTTTTTATTTTCCTTGCCTCAGTGAGTACTACATTCAGCGTAAGAGAGAAAATATATCCAGGTTGCCCCGGGACTTGATGTAACTTCAGGGGAGAAAGAGAGAGAGAGAGAGAGATTCAGTTAATGATCTTATGGAAAAATAATAGGGATAAATAATAGATAAATTAATCACCCGTAAGGAAATCGATAATTGCTTCTTCTTTGTTTTGGAATTGGACCCATGTTGATGCGGCCTATGAAGTTAGTAGGCGAAGACTAGTATTATTGGTGGCTAAGGAAGCTCCCTAACACCGCTTCCATCGCGATTTATTTTTGGATACGGTTGGCTAATACCGTTTTGTGCGCTATTTCTGCAGAGTATGGAGATAGTAGAATGAGTTAAGTAACAGAAGAGGACGACAAGGTGCAAGAAGCAGAATAAATTGCTAAAGAAGAGGTGTTTGGGAGTTCCTTAACGACGAGAATACGGGCCAAAATCCCCCCACCCCACCCCCAGTTCGAAATGTCTCGAGAGCTGAAGGAAATCGTCTGTAGGGTGTGGGAATAATGTATAAAGTAATTAACTGGATTGAAGGCTTTACATTACGAGTGAGGGAAGGGAAGTTAACGATAAACGGTATTCCTCGAACCCATCTTACTCTGATTTGTTTACTTATACAACGGACTTCAAGTGGCCTGAGAGAGAGAGAGAGAGAGAGAGAGAGAGAGAGAGAGAGAGCAGGGATCGAGGATAAAGAATGTTTTTATTTTTCAGTGGTGCAAGGATAGGAATCACATTTTATTTTTATTATCCAGCGGGAAGTGGAAGACGGACGGGGATAGGGTGAAGCAGAGTACGTTTAGATGTGGGAGCATCTCTAGGAGCGGCTCTGTCCTTCTGGTTCTTTCTAATGATTTTCGGACGCGATATGATTCATTCCTGGCGACTTTAGCGATACCATGCCGCATCATACTTTCCATTAACATATTACCACGCAGAATCACACTCCCACACCACACCACGCTACACCACACAGAATCACCCTCCAACACCACACCACACCACATCACGCAGAATGTCCCTCCCACGCCACACTACACCACACCACACAGAATCACCCTCCCACACCACACTACACCACACCACACAGAATCACCCTCCCACACCACACTACACCACACCACACATAATCACCCTTCCACAGCACAACACACTTTCCTCAACACCACACCGACTCATCCTCCCACACCACACCACACCGCACAGAATCGCCATACCACGCCACACCACACCACACCAAATAGCCTTTGCATATTACATCACACCAAGGGTATTAACCTACTGGCCTTGAAGCTCCCGCATCTAGTGCTTTTGTGTCTTTTTCTTCCCCAGCAGAAGTAAACAGAGGATTCATGAGAAGGGAGAGGGGCAGGAATAGACGATGAAGGATTATATTAAGTACAGTAAGGATACGAAGGACCCATTATGGAAAAGTACTACCCTTGCAGTATCCGTTTTCCTAAGACTGGATGCGCTGAACCAACCTCACATTTTGTTTAATCCTGCGGAGGCGCTAACTTTACTTGTGGCTTTATTCGCTCCTGTGTGAGTACAGTTCTCGTGTGTGTGTGTGTGTGTGTGTGTGTGTGTGTGGTGGATGTTCACCACATACAGCGCTTTCTAAACATGGAGGAATCAAAGGCTTTTCCCGTTGTCAACTCGCTCTCTTTTAGTAATTCCCTTCAATCTATCTCTTCGCCTCATTGTTGCATCTCTACATTTGCTCTTGCTATTTCAATGACCATTTGTCTTTTCAACTGTCGAGTTGCATCCTCCCCCATTACGGTGGGCAGTCCACATTTGTCTTAGCAACTCACTTGCATCCCTTTTCTGTCCAACTCCCTAATGCAAGAGTTAACCTTTACTCAAGTCCTTCATTTGTGTAACTGGTCATTTCCATAACTGTCTTCCTGTCTGTACGTTCTTCTGTCTTTGCCCTCCAGTTTTTTAAACGCAGCGTACCTGGGAGTCTCGTGTTACTTTTATTTATTTATTTATTTTTTTTTTTTTTGGGGGGGGGAATTATCAGAAGCTTCCAGTTTTATGTAACTTCTTCACTTGGATAAAAGAGGGGAGTACATATTTTTTTTCTTTTCCACGAAGTCCTTCTTCTCTCCACCTTCTCAGAGGATATACATGTATCATATTCCCGTACAGACATAATACACTTTTTGATACTATATAACCCTCCTTGACATAATTTCGACTTAAACTTTTCGATATGGTCCGTTTTAATCGACTTAGATGGAGTCATAGAAGCCTGAGGAGTGTCATTAGGCTACCGTCACCATTAAGCTCTTTCTCGGTGGGAAGAACTCTAGTGGGCTATTTAATTTCCAGCTAGCACCAGATTATTTTATTTTTCAGACAGCGAGTCATAAGAGCCCAGAGAATTAAAAAAGTAAACAGAGGAACGTACGATATAAATGGTGAAGGTACGATAGCGAATGAGAAAACGGGGAACAGTTAGTTTTTATTATTATTATTATTATTGTTATTATTATTATTATTGTTTTGTTGGTGACGATGATGATGATGATGATGATGATGGTGGTGGTGGTGGTGGTTTCTGTTATTATTATTATTATTATTATTATTATTATTATTATTATTATTATTAATATTGGTGGGGATGGTGGTGGTGGTGTTTTGTTGTTGTGGTTATTATTACTATTCAGACCAGTCCTATTCAGTTTTGACTCCTGATTTCCTTTCCAGCAGACATATGCAATTGCAAGGCTCTCAGAATAAAACCAAAACGCAAAATGAAAGCAGAGGAAAGGGATGAAAACGACGTAATAGCCTGCGGAGAGGATTAAAAAAAAAATAGATAAAACCTTCTCTTTGTGAGTTCCAAGCATCCGCAGTCGAGAGAGAGAGAGAGAGAGAGAGAGAGAGAGAGAGAGAGAGCGTCTTTCATGCTGCCAGCGAGTTATTGCAATTTACATATTATACCTTGTGTTTTCTTTCCTTCCGCTCGCACTCTTTTGTGGTCTCTCTCTCTCTCTCTCTCTCTCTCTCTCTCATTTTTTAGAGTCAATTTCCGCCCGAATCGTGATAATCGTTTGCCGTTTTCTTTCAATTTCTAATCCCTCCATTCAAATTGCGTCTTTCATCATCTAATCTTGCTACCTCCAGACGATTTTACGTGATTTAGGAAGCGAACGATTTGTCTAACCCCTCCAGTTCGAAAAAAATGTGACACTGAGCTGAATATCGTCTGCAGTTGGGTAGAATGTAGTTAAATATGGCCGAGACTGGCTGAGTGGGGGGACTCAGGCAAATTCAGATGATTGTATTTTGGCTGCTTTTATTTTTCTTTTATTTGGGTTATTTTTCTGCTGGCTGTTATTAATTTTGGGTTTGTATTTTTTCCTGACTGCATGTTTTTCAGGGTCTTTTATTGGGATTATGAAATGCTGGTGACTTTTTTTTTTTTTTTTCAGTGTTGGCCGCTAATTTTTCTGGGTGGTTTCCATGAGTTATAATATGCTGACTGATTTGATTTTCATGTCTTTTATTCTCAGCAATCCAGAGTTAATTTGAAAAAAGTTGGAAAAATAAAATACATTACAAAAACATTAGGCAAGCAGCTTAACATGCTCTTACCCTGCTCGGTTCACGCTGCCATTAATTACACAAGCCCACTCTCCCCCCCCCTCTCTCTCTCTCTCTCTCTCTCTCTCTTGGATAGACGTTGTTCAGTTTTATAACTATGTGATCACTTCTGATTCACCCTCGTTTCTCTCTCTCTCTCTCTCTCTCTCTCTCTCTCTCTCTCTCGAATAGATGTTGTCCATTATCATAACTATGTGAGCACTTGTGATTCACCCTCGATTGTCTGTCTGTCTGTCTCTCTCTCTCTGATTCTTAGTCACAAGATGTCTTTCAAGTTTCTCTCTCTCTCTCTCTCTCTCTCTCTCTCTCTCTCTCTCTCTCTCGCTCTGATTCTTAGTCACAAGATGTCTTTCAAGTTTCTCTCTCTCTCTCTCTCTCTCTCTCTCTCTCTCTCTCTCTCTCTCTCTCTCTCATTTTTATCTTATTAGAAAGATTGATGCTTTCTCACTTAAGCTGTCTTAAAAGTTTAATAGTCTCTCTCTCTCTCTCTCTCTCTCTCTCTCTCTCTCTCTCATTTTTATCTTATTAGAAAGATTGATGCTTTCTCACTTAAGCTGTCTTAAAAGTTTAATAGTCTCTCTCTCTCTCTCTCTCTCTCTCTCTCTCTCTCTCTCTCTCTCTCTCTCTCTCTCTCTCTCTCTCTCTCTCTCTCTCTCTCTCTCTCATTTTCCTTCCTCCACACCGCGGAAAAAGCCATTTGGTTAAAATAACGTTTATAATAGCCCAGGGAAATTCCTCCAACTCTTAACTTCCTCTAACTTCTTTTCCTTGGCGCTAATTTCCAAAACACTTATTTTTCTCTCTCGGGTACTTTTTCTTCTGTGCTTTTCGTAGGGATATTTTTGCTGACTTTTTGGCGATTGCGTTTAGGTTCTGTTTATGATTTTGCCGGGTTTTGTGTGTGTGTGTGTGTGTGTGTGTGTGTGTGTGTGTGTGTGTGTGTGTGTGTGTGTGTGTGTGTTTACCTGGAGTCAAGAGTTTCGGATGCCTGATTGAGGAGTGATTGGAGTTGTGTGGCAAATGTTTTTTGCGTCACACTGTTGATCGTTTGCTTGCTGTAATTTCTCAATCCCCTGTACTGTTCCTGACTCTAATTCTCTCTCTCTCTCTCTCCCTCTCCCCCCCCCCCTTTTCTAACAACTGAGATCTTTTTTGTTTACGAATGGGTGTTATTAAACGAATTCTCATTCTTTTTTCCGTTTTTCTTACATAGATTTTTTTTTAGCTTTTTCTGATTTGTTTTCTTTTGTACAGTGCGTTTTTCTTTAATTTTTCTCTTTTGCTGTTTTCTGTTGCTATCGCCTTGCTTGCTTAGTTTCATGTTCCATTATTTTACTGTTATTTTCACTGGTATTCAGTTAATATGTCCACCTCTCATCTCTCATTTTTCTTTTAGCCCTTAGGCTCGAGATCACCTTTATTTATTTTGTTTGAGTTCCTCATATTAAAGATAATGAAGGCTTTATTATTTTATTACCTTAAGTCTGTCACAAAGGATAACAAAAAAATCTACGAAGATAACATGATTAAAAATATCTAGTCTGTCATTTCCTCAGTGTTTTTCTCATTCTTTTTTATATTCTTTATTTTTTGGAATCATTGGCTATTAGTATTCGTGTTACTTTTTATATATCATCCTCTCTCTCTCTCTCTCTCTCTCTCTCTCTCTCTCTCTCTCTCATTGCTGTGCCATAAATATATATCATGTATATTTTTATTTAGGTATTCTGTGAGTGCCAATTTTCACCTTTACTCCCTCACGTTGTTTGGAATCTTCTTCCCAGAGAGAGAGAGAGATGTTTGTATGTATGTACATTGTGTGTGTGTGTGTGTGTGTGTGTGTGTGTAGACTATTTATAGTATATATCTTGTTTTTTCATTATTTTCTTTCTGTTGGTCCCACCCATGTCCTCTTAGGTACTCTGTTTCACTCTCAGATATTACAGCTATCCCTTCATTGGCTGAGTGGAGGGGTAGTAGTTGGAAAATGAGGGACTTATTGGAAGGTATATAGCGAAGGTTATGGGTAGGCCTATATAGGAAGAATATATAGAGGGCCCCAGGCGACTGTATCCTTATATGTATGTATGTGTTACGACCAACTTGCACACGCCTGACTGGGCTGCGCTGCTGTTCTATACACAGGCAAGCCTTGTTTTACGGCTCCTAAAGGCCAACCGATCCGTAGGGCTGAGTATCGCCACTTTTTGTTTCCGGGGAAGTGATCCGCCCCCACCCTTCACGCTCCGGTATGTTCTAGCAATGGCAGGCTTTGGAGAGTATGGTGAGAAATGAATGTGGAAATTTAGTGTTGGAGAGCCTGTATTTGTGTGTGTGTGTGTGTGTGTGTGTGTGTGTGTGTGTGTGTGTGTGAGAGAGAGAGAGAGAGAGAGAGAGAGAGTTTATAAAATTGAGGAAAGTGTGGCGAGGTGAGCATGTGAGAATATGTGGAAAGACGTAGGTATCATATTTTACTGTACCGTCTTAAATGTCAGTCCATGAGGGGATAAGGACTCAGTTGAGAAGGACAGGTAAAGACACATGTGTTTTACCGAACGTAACAACCGGAAATTTCACCTGTCTTCTCGTGAAAATAAGATAGAAGATGATGGAATGAGAAGGAGTAAACTAAAAAAGATGTGATGGAATGGGAAGAAATAAACTAAATTAGGATGTGATGAAATGGGAAGGAGGAAACTAAATTTAGATAGATGATGGAATGGGAAGGAGTAAACAAAATTAAGATAGGAGATGAAGGAATGGGAAGGAGTAAACTGGATTAAGACATTAGATGATGGAATGGGCAGGAGTAAACAAAAGGCCAGAGACAGGCATTTCATCTTTTATCTTAGTTACCTCTTTCTCTTTCATGACGTCCTTTTAATTAATTTCAATTTTACAATCCCCAGACGATTTTATTCAACCTAGGGAAACTTTTCAACTCCGTACGCTATTCCAGCAAACACAAGACGATTTTACTCAACTGAGAGGGCATAGAAGCCTGAGAGTTATTTCTTTCACCATAAAATCCTACAGTCGAGACAAAAGTATTCCAACAAATGCCAGACGAATTTATTAAGTGCTCAGAATGAATCGTAGGAATCTGATAGTGTGAACAAGGTGACGAGATGGTAACAGGTAAACAGTGTGCGCAATAAACGATGTGCAAAGTATACTCTGATTGCCCCTAAAAAAAAAAAAAAAATATGTATAATCAGAGTGTCCTTGTTAAAACTTTTGGATGGCAAACCTGAAGTCTGACAAAGTCCTCACAAAATAAACTTGGGAGTAATCCGAGAGCAGCGGAGACGGTGAGTATTTACCCAGTCCACTTAAACATGACCTAAAATTGCCATTCCCTCATCGCAAATGCTGACGTCCCTGCAGTTTCACCACACTCAGCCCTCTAACGTGACCTAAAATTGCCATCGCTCCATCTTAAAATGCTAAGCTATATCAAGAC
The DNA here is from genome assembly GCF_032717465.1 of Coenobita brevimanus. Classification (NCBI taxonomy): domain Eukaryota; kingdom Metazoa; phylum Arthropoda; class Malacostraca; order Decapoda; family Coenobitidae; genus Coenobita; species Coenobita brevimanus. The sequence goes on along the minus strand of NC_137003.1, from coordinate 42,284,406 downwards.
ATTAACACTATACTCTTTTTACTCCAACCTGGCCTAGAACTAACATTTTTCCATTTTGAATGCAGAGCTGTACCAGTAGAGTAACACAAGAAAACGGTGCTAGTCACGAAGAAGTACTGTGGATAGAATGTAGATCCCCTGAGCTACGTGAAATAAACTGCGAAAGAACGAAAATCAAGGCCAAGTTAGAATATAATGAGCATAGTACATGGTGTTATACAATCTCCATTTTAACTTGGCTAAAATTGCCATCTTTGCATCGTGAATGATGAGTTGTAACAAGAGATTAAGAGCAGAATGTAGTGCTGGCTCCGGAGAAGTGCATTATAAATGATGCAGCGTCGTAGTAGTATCTAATAATTATTCTCCTAGTGATTACGTAAAATAAGCGGAAAAAGTGTGGAAATCTCCTGGAAGTGAATGTAGACGATTTAAAGGTAGATTTTTACAGGGAAAGCTTCTTGGATATCAAAAGGAGAAACGGTACGAGGGTAGAAAATAAAATATATGCACTCGACTCTTTGCCTTCGTTTGAGTCTGTGAGCTGAATAGAACATTTTTCTTTAAGCTGTTAATACGTGCTTTATTCTTGCCCAAGACGTTAATAGTGATAGAATTATAACATTTCTGGTGCTGTAGAATTCTGTTGAGCTAAGTAAAGCTGGCAATACAGTAAGTAAATTACAAAGTAGGTATTTCACAGTTAAAGAGCTTCACTTAGTTTCTTCCAGTTGCTCTCGCTTTCAGTTTCCCTCACTTTCAACCAGTTTCTCTCGCTTTCCTCCCGTTGCCCCCACTTTCTTCCCTAATTAGGCCCTAGCCTTCATATCCCCCTCCCCTCCCTATTTCAGCTCTCTCTTTCCTCCATTATGATTCCAGTTAATGTGCCTCTTCAGTTCGCTTCACTTACTTTATGGTCGTCCATTTGCTCCTCGTTTCATTTGCGTTTCCCGTCTTTTTTTTTTTTTCCCTGCTAATTTTCTGAGTTTCCCCTCATTTTAAATATTTTCTCATTCTGATTTTCTGAGGTTTCCTTTTTTCTTTTCTTTTTTTTTTGTTTCCCCTATTTTTTCATCATTTATGTTCCCCTCATTTTTTCTATATCTTCCTCTTTTTCTCCATTTTTAAAAAGTATCCTAAGATATTTTCTATTTCAATATGTTATCTTATTTTCCCCCATCATTTTCTTTGAGTTTCACCTCGTTTTCATTTCCTCCTAGTTTTCTACTAATTTTCTGAGTTTCGCCACATTTTTTCTGCCATTCTCTTATTTTCCCCCATTTTCTTTGCGATTCCCCTCTTTTTTTTTCTATTTCCTCCCTATTTTCCCATATTTTTTCTCATTTTCCTAGAGTACCACCTCATTTCTTTCTCATTCCTCCTAATTTTCTTTATTCCTTTCATTTCCTTTAGAGTTGCTCCTCTTTCATTTACGTCTCATTTTTTCCTATTTTCCTTTCATTTTCTTTCTATTTAACTTATTTTCTCCTATTTTTCCTGTATTTTCTAAGTTTCCCCTCACTTTCCTGCATTTACTTCCTATTGTTTCCTTTATTCCTTCATTTTCTTTAAGTTTTCCCTCTTGCTTATTTCGCCCTCATTTTCAGCTACTTACCTCTTAGATTCATCAATTTTCCCCCTATTCACTTCCCGCCTCCTCATTTTAATTTAGTTAGCCTGCATTTTCTTCCGTTTTCCCCTCATCTTCGTTTATATCATCATTTTTGTTCACTTCCCAGTTACTGTATTTTCTGTCCATTATATGCCTTTCACTTTCCTCCATTTTTTGTCACCCTAAACATTCGTGTATTTCCCATCATTTTTTCCCATTTCTCTCTTCATTTTCCCACATTTTCTCTCATTTTCCTCTCCCTTTCCCCTCATTTTCTCCCATTGTCATCTTCATTTCCTCCATGTTCTTCTTCATTTACCCTCATTTTCTCCTATTTTTCCTCCTCATTTTCCCTTATTTTCTCCCATTTCCTTCTTCATTTTCCCTCGTTTTGTTCCATTTCCCCTTCATTTTCCCTCATTTTCTCCCATTTTCTTCATTTCACCTCATTTTCTTCAATTTTGTTTTTCATTTCCTGATCCACATTTCCCTCTTCCCCTATTTTTTCCACTCATTATAAGTTACTTTTCCTTCATTGTGTTCAATTTCCAGCTTAATTTTCCCATTTCCTTTATGTTTCCATTCTCTCAGTTTTCGTCCTGTTTGACCACACATTGCTTTCATATCCTTCTCATGTTCTTTTACTTTGATTCTTATTCATTTCCCCTCTCATATTCATTTCCTTCCTTCATTCATCCTTCATTTCCATCCATCTGCCCTGTTTGACCACACATAGGCCTACTTTGTTTACATTTCCTTCTCATATTCCTTTAGGCTACTTTAACTTAGATTCTTATTCATTTCCCCGCTTATATTCATTTCCGTCCCCCATTCATTCACTTTCCCTTCATGTCCATCCATCTGCCTTAACATTTATAAACATATATTTTTTTTTTCCACTCCTCATCTCCTTTTGCTTGGACATCATTTTTATCCACTTGGCTCTCATTCCTTTTACGTTTAGGTCAATTTTGCTCTCGTTTCCATTTTCATTTTCATCCAGTTCTGTCCTGTTTTATTTCATTTCTTCTGTAATTTCCTTCACTGCCAATTCTTGACCCCTACATCTCTCTCTCTCTCTCTCTCTCTCTCTCTCTCTCTCTCTCTCACACACACACACACACACACACACACACACACACACACACACACACACACACACACGCTTTCATTTCCACATTCTTTACCTCCTCTCCCACCTCATTTTCATTCATTTCACAGTTCTTCTTCCACTGCCACTTCACTCTTTACCCCTCCACCTCCTCCATTAATCTCTCGCTCTCTCCCCCTTCATTATGCGTTATGCTCCCCTCTTGCTTAATGCCCTTAAAACCTCTTCCCCTCTCTCCTTCCCCCTTCCCCTCTTAGCTCCCCTGTCCCCTCCTTCTCTTATCGTCCTGTTCTCTTATCCTCCTCTTCTCTTTTCGTCTCCCATCCTCGACCCTTCCTATCCCCCCTCCTCCTCTTCTCTTTTCCTCCAACTCTGCTCACCCTCCCCACTCCCTCCTTCTCTCTCCTCTTCCAAGTCCCTCCCCCCCCCTCAGTTTTCTCTTCCCTCCACTCCTACCCATCACTCCTTTCTCCCCTTTCCACCCTCCTCCCCAGGCTCTCTGTCCCCCTTCCTTTCATCTCCCTCTCCCACTCTCCCACTTTCATTTCCCCCTTTTCTCATCTCCCCCCTTTCTTCCACCCAGCTCTCCCTTCCCCTCCCTCTGTCCATCTAAACTCCCCCCCACCTCTTCCCCCTTCCTTCTCCTCCCCTCCCCTCCCCTCCCCTCCCTCTTCCCCCCTCTCTCCCCTATTCCCCTTTCCTGTCCCCCCCTTGACTCAGTGTCCCTTTGCTTCAGTGTTTCATAGCCTCTTATTTCGGGCCATTTCTCCACTCCCTCCTCTGTCATCATTATCTCTCTCTCTCTCTCTCTCTCTCTCTCTCTCTCTCTCTCTCTGTTTCTCTCATCGTATCACTCATTTTTCTCATTCTTCTCTCTTCATTCTCTCCCGTCCTTCATTCCTTCCATCCATCCATCCGTCCTTCTTTCCTTTCTTCCTTCCTTCTCTCCTTCCTTCCTTCCTTCTCTCCTTCCTTCCATCCTTCTGTCCATCCATCCATCCATCCATCCATCCATCCATCCATCAATCCTTCCTTCCTTCCTTCCTTCCTTCCATCCATCTATCCATCCATCCTTCCATCGATCGATCCATCGATCGATCCATCCATCCATCCATCCATCCATCCTTCCTTCCTTCCTTCCTTCCTTCTATCCATCCATCCATCCATCCTTCCTTCCTACCTTCCTTCCTTCCTTCCTTCCCTCCCTCCATCCATCCATCCATCCATCCATCCATCCTTCCTTCCTCTCTTCCTTCCTGCCGTCCTTCTATCCACCCATCCATCCATCCATCCATCCATCCACCCATCCATCCATCCTTCCATCTTTCCTTCCTTCCTTCCATCCATCCATCCATTCTCGTTCCCTTGCCATTTGTTTTCCCCTCACCTCCTCCCTGTCTGACTTCTCCCTGTCTGACATTTCCTCCTTCCTTTTCTCCTTTCTCCCCCTCCCCCACTATCTCCCCTTCCTGTCTTTGTCTCTCCCTCTCCTTCCCCTCCTCACATTGTCATCATTATCATCATCATCATCATCTTCCCTTTTCTTTCTTGCTCTTATCTTCCTCTCCCTTGCTTGTTCCTCGTCTCCCTTCATCATATTTTTTTTCTCCATTCCTCTCTCTCTCTCTCTCTCTCTCTCTCAGGGAGTCACTGAAGTCATTTTCTGATCGCTTCACCGCCTGACGCCCCTTCTAAGCAGCACTGAGTCGTCTGGAAGCGGTAAGAATTAGACGATAAGTTAGTTTACGAAGCGAATGGATTGGCCACTACACTCCGATGAAGTATTTATGTATTGTTGTTATTATTATTATTATTATTATTATTATTTATTATTATTATCATTTACCTCCAGACAATTTTTCATCACCGTTAGGCTGACTTTTAGAACTGAAAGGGTTAGATTTCTCCTTTATCAATCCCTCTGCCACTCAAGTTCTGTCTTAAAGTTGAATAAATCGTCCTGTGGTACCTAGAAAATACGTCACTGGATTGAAAGGGTTGATAACATTGGAATTATAGTACCGGTAGTATCTATAATAGTCTTATTTATAACTACCGGTACTACTAAACAATAAGTGAAAAAGGTCTGTAACCCCTTTCAGCTGAGGTATGGCCAGGTAGCTATGGTCAGACTGGAGAAATATGACTAGGAACCAAGGAGACTCGTTCCTTCCTCATAACTAAGGGTCCGTGACTAATTCAATCACTTCTTAGTACACAGGTTGCAAGAGTGTCCCAGTTCTATCAGATGAAACAAGATTTGCCCTCTGTATCCTGGGAGATAACCTCGTCACAGGCCAACCAATTGGGCTTCGTCTTACGTGTTTCCTGTACCTTCCTGCACCTGTCTTCAGTAATTTTCCGTCCCGTTTCCGTCTCACCTTCGCTTTCCATCACTCACCTTTCCCCCTCCTTCTTTCATCCTTGGTTCCCTCTCCTTAGTGTTTCCATGGTTTCTTCCTCCTTTCCCTTCCTTCCTCTTCCTCCCTTCCCCTTGCCTCTTTTTACCCTTATCTTAGGTCCTCTTTCCTCACTGCTTTACACTCTCAACCTCCCCACTTCCTTCACGGTATTACCCCTTCTTTTACACTCTATTCCTTTCTTCTTCCCTCCCTTGTTCCTTTCCTTCCTTCCTTCTTTCCTTCCATCCCTCCTTCCTTCTTTCCTTCCTTCCTACTTTTTTTTTTCATCCCTCTCTCCTTTCTCCCTCCCTTCTCTCTTCTCCCTGCGGCGCTGTGTGCCTGTGTAACCTCCCTTCATTATTCTCATTCATTTGCCCCCACCCCTTTCAGACACCTCATTCTCTCCCTCCCTCCTTCCTTTTGTCTTTCCCTTCCCTCCCTCCTCCACATTTTCTCTCCCAATTCTTCCATTCTTCCCCCTTTCCGCAGGACCCTCCCTCCCTCCTGACTTTCCTCTTCCTCTCTCCGTTCTCTCTTCCACTTTTCTCCTTTTCCTTCCCCCAAAGCGTCCTCTCTCTCTCTCTCTCTCTCTCTCTCTCTCTCTCTTTCTCTCTTTCTCTCTGACCTCTAATTTCGCCATTTTTATGTCTCGCCTCGGCTTTGTTTACTGCCTCGGCCCGTACGCTGTATTCGGCTCCTGTATTATTTATCCCCGAATTCGTTCTTAATTTGCAGAATCAATGTTAACCCCCTGACACTGGAATAAAAAAGAAAAAAGAAACCAGAATAGAAATACGAGCCTGTAATTAAGCCGAGAATAGATGTGGAAAAAAAGGATCATTTAGAAAGATTTTTTAAAAACAACACTAACTTTCATTTTAAAATGGTCAACCCCCATTAAGGTAAAAATAATAATATAATAGTAGTAGTAGTAGTAGTAATAATAATAATAATAATAATAATATTAAAAATAATAATAATAACAACAACAACAACAATAACAACAACAACAACACAGACAATATCTACGAACGTCTACGAAGTAATATCTTCAGTACTTTTTTCATTTATTTTTTTTATTCATTCATTTATTCCTTTTAGCCATTTGTAGCCGATCTTATTCCGTTAGGAGAGAGAGACTTTAACCTGTTGGAGTTAGAGCCTTGAACATTGCCTTCAGAGCTTAGGAACTCCTCATAACCTGGACAGAAACATCAGTCAGTAACAAGAATTTTTAAAAAGATAGTAAAGGAACTGATCTGTACGCAAAGACCGTGTTTTTTTTTTTTTTTTTTTTTTTTTTTTTTTGTAGATATTCTTGGTTCCTCAAAACGATCACGCGTAATATAGAATAGACTTCGGACTCGAGGGGTTAGATATTGTGCAGTCGGCCAAAGAAATGATGGCAGAGTTTCTAGAAGTTTCCGGTCAGTGATACTGCACATACTTCTTCATATATTTACTGATGTTGAGCGTCTGGCAGTACAGAGCTTCCGAATGAACCTGAACCTCTGCCATCACTTCTTGGGGGGACTGTGCAGTTTATATATTAATCGCATAACTACCAAGGAATTCTTCATAATCTAAGTACAGTTGCCTCGTAGCAGCAAGAATCAACTGTACAGTGATGTCATTTTAGTGAAGGAGTTCCAGTAGGAGTGTGGTTGTTGACAAATATCGTTGTACCGTCAAGATTTTTTCGCTTTGCGTGTAACCTTATATATATATATATATATATATATATATATATATATATATATATATATATAGATAGATAGATAGATAGATAGGTAGATATATTACACCAGCCTTAGCTATCGTGATTCCGGCCATCACTTCAAAAATGGATGTGGTTATTAACAAAAATGAGAACATTGTTTTTCATGACCCTTAGGAGACCATTCTTTTTTTTTTTTTTTTTTTTTTTTACTTTTTAAATCGTGATCGCGGGCAGTACTTTTTCTCCAAAATGACTGCTTCACCCACCCTCTGTATTCCCCCGCGTTAGTAATCGGCCTCGCATTTGAATTCATACAGCCAAAAATGCGGGTGTTCTGGGAAATAAAAGTGCTGCTTCCAGTGCTGGCGATGTTTATGGTCCGAAGGAAGAAAAGAAAAAAAAAAGAAATAGTTAATATAGGTAGCATGGATGGATAAATATCAGCGGTCGAGCAAATAACAGGATTCAGCCTGTGTTTTGTTGTTGGGTCGTGGCGGGGGGATCGGGAGGGGGATGCTGTTGTTATTGGGGTATTATTATTATTATTATTATTATTATTATTATTATTATTATTATTATTTGTCGTTGTTGTTGTCCGGTAGTAATAGTGGGACTAGTGTTTGGATCATTTTTTCTCTCCTCCTCCCAGCCCAATTATTATTATTAGTAGTAGTAGTAGTGGTAGTAGTAGTAGTAGTGGTAGTAGCAGTAGTAGTATAGGAGTAGTAGTAGTATATATCGGTAGTGTAATTTCCCTTGGATCACTGTAACAGTTCGTATAATTTATTACTCAAATATCAGAATCACATAGGCATAACCATCCCTCAACGACTGTGCCTCAGATCCATTACGTAATTACCATTATTTAGCATGTACCGTATATACCGTATCTGTCATTTATTGGTCCCTTAACTGATGACGCATTTTATTTATTCTTGCTACCGCCAGTAGTAGAGGACGATTTTTTTTTCAGCTCAATAAAAACCCCTATGATTGAAGGGACTGATTAAATTCCTGTAGCTCTTTAACCCCTTCACCAGCACGACGATTATTTGTACCAGACGATTCATTTGATTATTCATGGTGTCAGACGATTTCCCTCATCTCAGGATTGACCTCTCGAAATGGGAGGGTTAAGGAAAGGATTAATGAGGCTGATACACTTTCACCCTTACCCTATCCCTCACCCTCACCCTTACCCTCACGCTCATCATCACCCTCACCCTCACCTTCATTCACTCTCACCCTAACCCTAACCCACACCCTCACCCTCCATCTCTCTGTCCCACACCCTCACCTCATCTCACCTTCACCCTCACCCGTACCCTCACCTGACCCTCACCCTCACCTCACTGTAAATACAACTTTTTTCATTACCACCCTCACCCACTGTTTCCCCTTCGTACACACATACATAACACTTCTGTTATTGTATATTTGTTTATATGACTCTCTCTCTCTCTCTCGTTATTTTTTGGTTTACCAGTCGGAGGAGAAGTAGTTAATAATGATAATGATTATAATAATAATAATAATAATGATGATGATGAAATGCATAGAACTCGGACCCCAAGCTGTCGATGCAAAGCGTCGCTTGGTATAACTCCACCCAACATAGCGGATGGACTCGCCATACAACCTCCATAACTTTGTTGATTCAGTCAGTTCATCGTCCCTTCATACTGTATCACTGACAGGTTTGGTCCAAATCCTTCGAGGGGTTCAGGAGATATAGCACCCGCAGGGATGAACTAAGTCGACCCCATATGACACTGACCTTTGACCCTTGACCTTGCTTACCTAACCATTTCATCTCCCCGTCATACTGTACCACTGACAAAAGTTTGGTCGAAGTCCGTCGAGGGATTCTGGAGATATTGTGCCTGCAAGGATAAACTAAGTCGACCCCCTGTGACCTTGACCTTTGACCCCTTGACCTTGTTGACATGATCGGCTCAACGTCTTATCATACTGTATCAGTGACAAAAGTTTGGTTGAAATCCATGAAGGAGACCAGGAGATGCCGTGCCCACAAGGAAAAACTAAGTCGACCCCATATGACCTTGACCTTTGACCTTGCTGACCTTGGCAGTTCACCATCCCTTCATTCTGTAACATTGACAAAAGTTTGTACAAAATCCGTGGAGTGGTTCAGGAGAAACCGCACCCACAAGTGTAAACTAAATCAACCCCATATGACCTTGACCTTTGATCCCTTGACCTTGCTGACCTGGGCAGTTCATCGTCCCTTCATACTGTATCACGGACAAAGATTTGGTCGAAATCTGTCAAGGGGTTCAGGAGATATCGTGCTCACCAGGGGTGAACGAAGTCGACCCCATATGACGTTGGCCTTTGAACTCTTGACGTTGCAGTCCTTGGCAGTTCATCGTCCCTTCATATTGTATCACTGACAAAAGTTTGGTCGAAGCCCGTCGTGGGGTTCAGGAGATATCACGTGCACAAGGATAAACCAAGTCGACCCCCAAATGACCTTGACCTTCGACCCCTTGACCATGCTGACCTAATCAGTTCATCTTTCCTTCATACTGCATCACCGACAATAGTTTGGTCAAAATCCGTCCTGGGATTCAGGAGATGACGCCCACAAGGATAGACTTAAGTCGACCCCATATGACCTTGACCTTGCTGACCTAGGCAGGTCAGCGTCCCTTCATACTGCATCACTGACAAAAGTTTGTTAGAAATCCGTCCAGGGATTCAGGAGGTATCTCACCCACAATAGTTTTACGGATGCACGGACACAAGGACCCACGCACGCACGAGTGGACAGACCAATCACTTAATGCCTCCTCCATCATAGGTGGGTCGAGGCATAATAGTGGGATAAGAAAAGGTTATAGGATACCTTAATACATCATCATCATCATCATCATCCACACGAGGTGATATTCATAGACCTAACATATATGATGTCCAATATACGAAATTCTAAAATGGGGCTGATATTTTTGACGTAATTTGGAAAGTTTTACTCTTCATACGATGTTTTTTTCCTATATATTTATTTAATTAAGTTGCAGCCGGACGATGTTATTCAGCCGGTGAGTGTTTTATTTATTATTTTAA
>NC_137003.1:42226971-42269471 GCF_032717465.1 Coenobita brevimanus | reverse complement strand
TAATTTATTGCTACAACTCAGCATTCAGCATGGAGAAATGGCGATTTTAGGCCAAGTTAGAGTAAAATAAATGTAGTATCAAACCTAATCCAAAGACACACCAGTGTGTGTCTTGGGCCCGTATTCTGGTCGTTCAAAGAAGCTCCTTAACGCCACTTCTTAAGCGATTTATTTTTGCCTATTTCACCGTGCCGTCCTCTTTTGTGTTAAATAAATCATTCTAACATCCCTGTACTTAAATTATATAACATACAAAACTATAATAACCAGCCGTAACCCAAAAGTAAATCGGAAAGGAAGAGGTGTTTGGGAGCTTCTTTAACCCCCCCCAGAATACGAGTTTTTACGTCGTTCACTTCAGCTTGTCGGTGATTTATGTTCTTATGCAGTTAATTGCACGTAGCCCAGTGGCGAAGTAGGACAATGAAATGACTCTAAATCCTCCCCGTAGCACTTCTTCGTGACTACCATCATAAGCGTAACTCTTGCAGATCAGTGGTAAAAGAAGTAGTCCTGCGTTTCTGCGTTATTTCCATAGCACCTCTTTGTGACTAGCATTATATTATGGTGCTACTCTCATGCTACAGTTCAACAGTAAAGATGAAGAGATGGCAGTTTAGGCCAAGTTAAAGTGAACGGAAGGAAGTTGCTCTGTAGGAATCAAGTGTTCGTAGTCTTGCAGTTACGAGAGAGAGAGAGGGAGAGAGAGAGAGAGAGAGAGAGAGAGAGAGAGAGAGAGAGAGCCGTATCAATTTTCCATCGTTCAGTGGCGGAATGGTGTGTAGTGAAGTGAAGCGTACCGTCAACTTGAATGTAAAGCAGGAGCAGGAGCAGGAGAAGATGGCAGAGGCTGCCCTTGATCATTCTCTGTGATGCTTCATTTTTATACCTCTATTTTTTCCTTCCTTTTTTTCTCATATCAAAGGGGTCTGTGCTTCTCCTTCTTTGCTCTGAGTCTGGGCATGCTAGGTTGTATCAGGGAGCTTCGGTATTAGGTTGGTATCAGGGAGTTCGGTATGAGGTCCCTGTTATTTATTTCCTCCATTGCAGTGACCTGTTTTTAGTTTTGCTCCCTACTTCCAGACGATTTTATTTACCTAAGGGGAGAATTTTGGAGCTGGAGGGGTTAGATTCTTAGTGGGTATTTATAACTTGTTTAGTATTTGAGGTCTTAATTAATTTGCATGAAATCGTCTGTTCGGTGGCTAGAGAGAGAGAGAGAGAGGTGAGCAAGCTTTGGATCGAAATATGTGGCTTTCACGATTAGGTTAAGCCTTTGTTAGTTTCGCCTGTGTTCTTGTACCCGAGGCTTTTATGGATGTAAACCCGGTGGACCGCAGGCTGAAGTTGCTTTTCTCCCACCTTCGTCTTGAGGGACGGGGAGTGAGCTGAGGGACGTTTGTATAACCTGGTCTCGGCGTTATTGATGCCACCACGTGAAGGCGCCCCTCTCCAGGACCTTCGTGTTTTTAATATCCGTAATTTACACTGCGCAACTAAGCTTACTGTTTTACATGTAGTTTTCGCGGTGAGGAGAAGCTTATGGCTCGTCTGTTTAATAACCATAAATTAAGCTTTTCACGGTGATGCAAGTTTTGTTTGTGTAGTATCCATAAACAAAGCTGTGTGGATGAGTTTAATAATATTCGTGGGCGAGTGATAAGCACCTGTAAACAAGTTCAGGTGGTACGAGGGTCAGGTGGTACGGGGGTCAGGTGGTACGGGGGCTGGTGGATGCACGTCCTCCCCTGTACAAGATTACGAACAACTTGGTCCTCCTCTTGTCTCTCCTGCCCTTCTTTTCTCCACAACTTGGTAATGAGAGAGAGAGAGAGAGAGAGAGAGAGAGAGAGAGAGAGAATAAAAACAAGAAGTGAAGCTGAGAATGAAAAATGCTTGCCAGAGAGAGAGAGAGAGAGAGAGTCTAACTGGCAACATTATCGCGCCAAAATTTAATGATACAATAACAAAGGAGGCCAACTTTTTCTCATGAGAATATTAATGATAGGAGAGGCTGTACCCAAACAAGTACTTGGGATTAAAGTACAAGCAACTACCCCCACAGCCTATCCCCCTACCCCACACACCAATTACCTCCTCCCAGCCGATTAGAATGTTGGATAGAGTTTGTTCCCCCCCCTTCCCTCCCCCCGTTACTTGTTCTCCTGGCATTACAATTGGGAATGTGAATGTAACATCGATTCCAGCGTTTCATATGCTTTGGTAGGACTGGAACTTAGGAAAAATTGATTATCTGTCTTTATTACAGTACATTCGTTTACTTGGAAAACACTAGTCTTATGCCTTCTTCCTTTTCTTCTTTTTCTAATTAGCCTCCACCTACTACATAGGTAGAGACTTGTTTTCTCTGGTATTATTATTATTCCCGCCTCAGAGTCTCACAACATTTCCAGGAGAACCGGAGACTGCGCAAGGAATCTGAAGGGCCCAGGTTAAGTGTCCTGGCATGGGCCTTTGCTCATAGAAAAAAAAAATAAAACTCCCCAGTGGGGTCAGGGTCATTTCAAGAAACATTAGCAGGAGCCTAGTGACTGACCGGATGATAGTAGACGAAATTTGGCGGACCGATTCCTAGGAGTTGATTTCGTTTCATTATTAGTCTCCACCTACTATATACTGTAGGTGGAGACTTGTTTTCGCTGGTATTTTTAGTCTCCACCTATGTTGTAGGTGGAGAATGTTGTTTTCACTGGTATTGTTATGCTTATTCCGGCCTCAGAGTCTCGCGACGATTCCAGGAGAACCGGAGACTTCGCAAGGAATATGATGGGCCCAGGTTGTGTCCTGGCATGGACCATTGCTGCTAGAAAAAATATTGCAAATCTCCCCAGTGGGGTCAAGTTCACTGTAATAAACAGTTGATGGAGACTGGTGTCTGTCCATAGGACTGTTACAGAGTTCTAGTTCTTCTTCTGTTCTTTTCGTCTTCTTTTCCTTTTCTTCTCTTCTTCTTTTGCGTTACGCATAATCACCACCACCCACCATTTCCCCTCAAAGCACAACCCAACACTGTCCGTCTTTCTTCCTCATTATCCACTTACCTACCCACTCCAGCACGGACCTGTATATTTTCTCTCCCTCTCCCTAATTCAACCCATCCATTCATTCATCCGTCCACCCCATTCATCCACGTACTCACCTACTCATTGGCTTCCCCACCACCCGCTCTCATAGCCAAGTTATCTACCCCACTCGTTCACCTACCCAGCTCATTCACCTGTCCACCCATCCACCACCCACTCATTCTCCATCCATCCTTCGTCCCCCCCCCCCCGCATATTCCACCCACCCACTTCCTCACCCACTTTTCCACTCAGTCTCCACCAGTTCGCAACTAAATTGATCCATCTACGTTGCCCATCACTCTCCCTTCAGAGTCATCATCCCTGAAACCTACTTTGATCTCACCCGCTTTCCCTCCTGACCCATTTTCACTCTGACTCTCCATCCCCCTTCACCTGTCTCTCATCCCACCCCATCCACACTCACTCATCCACGTCCATCCTCACGCCCACACCTCATCCCCCTCACCCACCCTTCCCACAACTCACATTCACACCGTCTCACACCCACCTTCACACCTACATCCAACCTCTCATCCACACCAACCCCTCACCCACCTTACCCCTCACCCTCCACCACCCACCCACACACCCACAGGCATCCTCACTCCCACATACCTGTCAGCGAAGCGACGTGCCAGCTACAAGTCCAATTAACACACGTATCTTTTAGAGTAATTACACCGGCATGTCATCAGCATTTTGCACGTCATTGCATAACTAGTCCTGATTTTGCAATTGAAATAGCGACACAGCTTAATTATGATTTAGGTGTTATTTGCATGCTTACCTTATGATAATTATGATTGTTTGTTAATTGGAGAGTGTTAGTGCGACGGTGCGTGAAGCGAATATACGGTATACATACATGCATACGTATATCTATCTATCTATCTATCTATGGCCAGACGCCTCAATCCTGTTCGGGGTGGCCACAAACAAATCGCCTCCACGTTGCCCTGTCCCCCGCCATTTCACTGCCCCGCTCCCAACTCACACCCCCCTCTCTCATATAGCTCTCCACCCCATCCCTCCATCTCATCCTCGGCCTCCCCCTCCCTCTTCCCCCCTCCACCTCACTCACATACACTCTCTTCGTCAGTCTTTCACCCTCCATCCTCTCCACATGGCCAAACCACCTCAGTGTATTCCTCCTATCACATTCACATCCACACCACAACGCTCCTTTATCTCCTCATTTGTCAGCCTGTCTCTCCATGTGACTCCACAGGCTCCTCTTAAATAACTCATTTCCACTGCTCTCACTCTTGACTTGTGTCCTTCCAGCAACGTCCAAGCTTCACTTCCGTACTTTAGAGTTGGTATCACAATACAGTCATGTAGTAACATTTTCACTTCCATGCTCACTTCCCTGTTTCTTATCACTGCTTTCAAGGAACCAGTAACCTTTCTTCCCTGCTGTACCCTTTCAAGCACTTCACCCTCCAAACCTCCATCCTTACTCATCACACTACCCAAGTACTTAAACGTACTCACATTTTCCAATTCTTTACCATCCAACCTCGCTGTACATTCACTAACTTCACCTCTCTCAGAGACCATCACTTTACTCTTCCCTACATTCACCTTTAGATTCCGTTTTTTACACACTCTCTCAAACTCATCCACCAAGCCTTGCAGCTCTCCTTCGTCTTCATTCAACAACACAGTATCATCTGCAAACAACAGTAAAGGGAGTTTCCAAACTCTCCCCTCTCTTATCAGGGCCACTTCAACATCCACTACCCTACCTTGTACCTCTTTTATTACCCCATCGATGTACAGATTGAACAACCATGGAGACATGACACATCCTTGTTTCAACCCAACCTTCAAAAAGAAAAATTCGCTCAGTTCACCATCCACACGAACTGCATATACTATATATATATATATATATATATATATATATATATATATATATATATATATATATATATATATATATATATATATATATATATTTATACCACGTATGTTATATATATATATATACATATATATATATATATATATATATATATATATATATATATATATATATATATATATATATTTATACCACGTATGTTATATATATATATATATATATTTATACCACGTATGCATTATAGCCGTATCTGTTTATCTCCCTAAATATGACGAGAGAGAGAGAGAGAGAGAGAGAGAGAGAGAGAGAGAGAGAGAATGGGAAGAGGAGAGGAAGAGTTACAGGACAGGAGAGTGAGTGAGATTAAGGGTGAGAGGGACAGTGACAGAAATAGAGACGGATATGGGAGGGGGGAGAGGAAATGAGAGGAAGGGATCGAGGAAAGGCGAGGGGAGATGAGAAAAGGAAATTAGAGGAAAGGAGGGAGAATGAAGGAGCGAGAAGGGAGAGAGGGGAAAGGCGAAGGGAGAGGAGAAAAGGAAATTAGAGGTAAGGAAGGAGAATGAAGGAGCGAGAAGGGAGAGTCAGTGATGACATGAGAGAAGGGAAGAAGGTGGGAGAGGAGTGAGGGAATAAGAGGGATGGGCGAGGGAGTCAAGGCATGGGTACGTCAGAAAATGGGATTACTGCGGAGGGAGGGTTAGTTCATACAGGGATTGTGTGTCTGAGGATATCTTGTCCACGCGAATGAACTAGAAAAACAAAGAAAGAGGCCCAACCCCCCCTCCCCCATATATCCCTCCAACCAAAACTGTCAGGAAAGAGTGCGGAGGAGCAGGGTTGCCAGGTGTTGCAGTGCTCGTGTGGCATCTATGAGTGATTTATGGCATTTTCTTGCAAACTAGTTTTGAAAAATGGCAGTCTTTATGGCAAATACAAAATTAACATAGGAAACTGAAAATGAACCATATATTTGATATACTTTATTCATGAAAAAAAAAAAGGCAGTCTTTTTTAAATTTACAGAAATGAAAATAGAACTGAAAACTAACCATACATTTCACATGTTTTATTGCAGCTCAGACACACACCTAGACACCAATTTCTGAAAACATTCAGTCAATATTTGGAATGCTTTTTCAGCTTCACTGCTATCCCAGTCCTCTTGTTGACTCTTATACATACTATTATTGAAATTTCTCAGCATCTCTTCTGGAACAAGAAAATCTTTGCAACAGGCATTGTTCACGTATGCTGAGCCTCTCATCTACAGTACAGCTGGACGTGTCGTACACTCCACCAATAGTCGCCGCTCTGTCTCAGTGGCGAGTACTTACCTATATAATCTAAAAACGTAAATAATGGCAGTGGAGAATTTTTACTTGTTATTTTTAATTTTTTATTCTCCCAAGATAAATTTGGATATCACTGGCAATTTCTGGCACAAAATGGCAAACCGGCTACAAATTATGGCCTTTTTATGGCATCAATTGTTTTGTGCCATAAAAAAAAAAGGCAGTTTTTCGGGAAACACGAAATTTCTGGCAAAAAAATGCCATTTATGGCACGAGCTGGCAACCCTGCGGAGGAGTGCCTTGCAGAATGTGAAAATTGGTATGGTATGGAAAATTTGTAGGAAAGGAGGAAGGAAATGCATACAACCGCACTGGAACATGGAAAAAGTCGTATTAAGTCTGTTCTGACTGATTGGAATAAGTTTAATACCCATCTTTCTCCTGTCATAGGTCTGTGCCAGTATCACTAGTCTGTTACCGAAATTCTCTGTTAAGGTAAGACCTAGAAGGACTTCATCGCTAGATAACTTAGTCCACTCATTCATCAAGTGCAATTCCAAGCCATTTACGTCCGGTTTCCCAATAGAAAATATTAAAAGAAAAAAAAAAAACGCTTTCAATCCTGCCCTCATTTTTTTAAACTTCCACTAATGACTCTCCTATGAAATCCAGTAATCCACTTAAATAATTGAGGTAAATTTCTCCTGCCTCTTTTTCTTGGGAGTTTAAATTTTGTTTTCATGATCTGTTTTTTAAAAGAAGGTTCTTGATGTGAATTATTTTGTCATTTTTCTGTTTACGCTGGAAAGGAACTGATATCCATTCGTTGTGCCGACGCCAAAACTACCTTGTGTTGTCCAAGTTTGGCGTAACTAGAGCCGGATAAATTTGGAGTATAACTTTAGTTCTTTTACTCCAACTTCTTGATATACGAGTAAAGCCTAGAAATGAGAGGGAGGGAGTAAGGAAATGAGACTGAAGGGAGGGAGAGTGAAAGTGTGAGGGGAATGGGAGGGAGGAGGAATGAAGGAAAGAGAGGAAGGGGAGGGGAAGAGTAAAGGAATGAGGAAGAAGACAGGGAGTGGGAATGAGGGACGGGGAGAGGGAGTGAAGGAATTGGAGGAAGGGACAGGGAGTAAAAATATTAGGAGTGGAGGAGTGAAGGAAAGAAAGGGGGGGGGGAAAGGAATGAAGGAATGAGAAGGAGGCGACAGGGAGCGAAGGCATTAGAGGAAGGGGAAAATGAGCAAAAGAAAGAAGGAAGGGTGTGTGATGGAGTAAGGGAGAGGAGAAGGGATAGGAGATGAAGGAGAGAGGGGGAGTGAGAAAGTGAATGAGATGAGGAGGGAGTAAAGAAAATCAGAGTGAAAGAAAGAAGGGAATGGAAGAAGGAGAAAGGGAAGGAGAGAAAGGAAGAGTGATAGTAAAGGAATGGGAAGCAAAGAGAGGAGAGAGTGTTTTGGAGTTTGAGAATTGACGGGAGAGTTAGTAAGTCTGATGGAGTGAAGTAGGAAAGTGATAGAGAGAGAGAGAGGGGGGGGGGAACGTGAGGGGGATGAGATCGATAGACAGGTAAATACAGGAATAGATGTAATGAGACAGCGTCAATATCGTGCGTGTTATGGTGATGGTGGTGTGGTGGTAGTAATGTTGGTAGTAGTGGTGTTGATGGTGTTGTGTAGTTGCGGTGATAATGGTGGTGATAGTAAAGGTGTTGGTCGTGGTAATGAAAGTGGTAGTTGTGGTCAAAGAAGAATGGTATTTGTCATGGTGGTAGTCGTAGTAGTTTTGATGATGGTTGTGATGGTGGTAGTGGTTGTGATGGTGGTAATGTTTATGATGGAGCGTTAGTGTGGTTTCGGAATATTTGTTGCCATTAATCCCGTCTGAAGTGCCTCGTTACTTTGATGCTGTCGAGCAGATTGATGTTTTTTTTTATGTACACACACACGCACTTCACCCTGCTAAATTCATACCCTTGCACACACACTCAAAGCACGTACACTCAGCATCAGAAATTTACGGCACACACACTTAGACATTCACACACACACACACACACACACACACACACACACACACACACACACACACACACAAACAAACACACACACACACACACACACACACACACACACACACACACACACACACACACACACACACACACACACACACACACACACACACACACATTTGAACACGTAATAGCTAATCAAAGCCACACATGCACATTTGTTTCATGAACTCCATCTGTCCATCTGGCTATCATTCTGTCTGTCTGCCTATCTATCTGTCTGTCTGTCTATCTAATAAATACACACACACGATCATACATCCACATTGATTTTATGTACACCCACTCTTGTACACGCGCACACACTCTTATTTGCACACTTGTACCCCACCCCACTGAAGCACACACACTCATACACGCACATCTAAACACGAACACACATTCACACACACACGCACACACACACATCCTCTTCATTTCCATTTCTTCCACTCTCCCTCCTCCCTCTTCCTCTCGAATTTTTCCTCCTCTTTCCTTCCTCCCCCTCATCCTCCCCTTCCCCTCTTCCTCCTCCTCTTCCTCCAGTTCTTTTACATCCTCCTTCCTTTTCCTTCGCTTCCTCCTCCTTCGCTTCCTCCTCTTGATTTGATTCTCCTCTTTCTTCATCGTTTACCTATCATCATCATCATCATCATTTCTTCTCCCCTTTCCTCTTCCTCCACCTCTACACTCCCCTCCTCCTGCATGTCTCCCTCCCTCCTCATCCATTTTCTCTCCTCCGGTCACCTCCTTACCTCTCTTCGCTTCTAAATCCGCCTCTCTCTCTCTCTCTCTCTCTCTCAGCCTTCTTCCTCCCCCCAGCCTCTCTTCTTGCCTACCTCCCTGCCTGCCTCTCCTTGCCTTCCTCCCTCCTGCCATTCCCTGCCTTCCTTCCTCCTGCCTCTCCCTGCCTTCCTTCCTCCTGCTTCTCTCTCTCCCTGCTTCCCTCCTGCCTCTCTGCCCTCCTTCCCACCCCCACCTCACTCCCTGCCCTGCCACCCTTATTCTTCTCTCCCTGCCTGCCTCGCTCCTGCCTCTCTTCCTGCCCTGCCTCCTTCCTGCTTCTTTCCCTATCTGCCTCATGCGTATCTCTCTCCCTGCTTGCCTGCCTCCTGCTTCTCTCCCTGTCTGCCTCCTGCCTATCTGTCTCCTTGCCTGCCTTCCTCCTGATTCTCTCCCCCTGGCTGCCTCCCTCCTGCTTCTCTACCTGCCTGCCTCGCTTCTGCCTCCCTCTAGCCTGTCCCTGCCTGACTTTCCCCCGCCTCTCGTCCTTGCCTCGCTCACTAACTGCTTCCTGCTCTTCCTTCTTCCCTCCCTCACCCCCTTCCCCCCTCTTTCCCCCCCTCCTTCCCTCCTTTCCTGCCTGTCTCCATTCCTCCCTCCCTTACTACCTCCCTGCCTGCCTGCCTGCCTGGTGGCGTGGTAAAAATATAGAGTAAGGAGGCCATTCAGTAACTGGAGTGTGGCAATACACGGAGGGGACTGACGCCCTCACTCACTCTCACTCACTCACTCACTCACTCACTCACTCACTCACTTTCTCACTCACTCACTCACTCTCATCCGCGCACGAGCTCTTCCTCTCACTTTTACACCTTCTGTGTCCTACCCGCGTCCTCATACTTTGTCATTTTCTCCCTCGCACTCTCTCTTGCTCTTTTCTTGCTCACTTTCTCTTGCACACCTTCTGTTTCTCTCACTTCACTCTCTCTTTCTCTCACTTCTCTCTCTCTCTCTCTCTCTCTCTCTCTCTCTCTCGTACTCCTAGCCTACTTTCTCCACTTTCTCCCCCGCACATTTTCTCACTTTCTCTCTTTCTTTCTCCCGGGTACTTCACTCTCTTACTCTTCTCGCCGTATTGCTCGTTCCCCTGCTTGCTCGTTAATTGGCTGGCTTTCACGATTCTCTCTCTCTCTCTCTCTCTCTCTCTCTCTCTCTCTCTCTCTCTCTCTCTCTCTCTCTCTCTCTCTCTCTCTCTCTCTCTCTCTCTCCATATTGCCTGTCCCACTCTGATTGTCTCACTCTCAATATCTGTTTCCCATTTCGCTCGCTCTCTCTCCTTCATTCTGTACGCACTCTTATTCTCTCTCTCTCTCTCTCTCTCTCTCTCTCTCTCTCTCTCTCTCTCTCTCTCTCTCTCTCTCTCTCTCACACACACATACACACACACCATTCATCCATCTCGCTCACTCTTAATCCATCTTTCCCTCGCTTCCTCCTTTCTCTTCTCCAACTTTCCCTCTTTAATCTCTCTCTCCCTACCCCTCTTAATCTCGTAAGCCTCTCCTCCTCTTTCCATCCCTCTTTCTGTCCTCTTGCACTCTTCCTCCTCCAGGCTTTTTCACGTGCTCTTTCCGACTTTTGTTTTGCTTCCTCTCTCTCTCTCTCTCTCTCTCTCTCTCTCTCTCTCTCTCTCTCTCTCTTTGCATTGGATTTTCAACTCTAGCCCTTTGACCTTAACTTGGCCCAGCTTAATGTCCTTCTGAAGCGTATTTCTCATAACTCAAGTGACGAAATAAGACAACACAGAGGCTACCCATCCGTTCCGTATTATTTCTTTATGACTGACATCGTACTCAAATGTTAACCTGTTGCATTTATGATGGATAAATCGTAATTTCCGGCCAAGTTAGAGCAAAAAAAAAAAAAAAAAAGTATTATTCCCGTGTGAGGAGTAGAAAGTTTAATTATTACCATGCTGTATATTTTTCAAAACACCTTCAGCCTCATGACGTTACATTAATTTTGCCACCTCCATTTCATTTTCCTAGACTGATTTTTTTTTTTTTTTCACTACATCCATTCGTACCGTAACCTATCCTAACACAACACAACGTAACCTAATCCAACCTGACAATATAAACGGCTTCACTAACCTAACGCAGCTTATCTAACCCAACCTAAACTAACCCAACTAAACCAAGCCTAACCTAACCTATCCTAACCTTGCTTAACCAGACTTCACCTGACAAAGGCAAAACAAAATAAAACAAAACAAACCTAACCCAACCAGACGATTGATTCACCTGTAAGAGAGAGACTTTCCGAACTGGGGGTGGGGGGTTGATTTTGCCTTCCATATACTCCTTCATTACAAGAGGTCTTTTTTAAGTTGTAGAAAATCGTCTGGCTTGATTAAAATGAAAAATAAAAAAAAATAGGTCGTTGGAATTAGGGGGTTAATTCTGTCACTTCTGGAGGAGGGAGGGGGGGCTTGCCAGGACTGAGGAAAATCGTCTGGTGGCAGCAAGGGTGAAATATAAATGACGTCCTGGAGCTGAAGGGGTAGAACAGGTAACAGATGGGCCAGAGAGGGAGTGGAAAGGAGTGAAGGAGATGGAGTGGGAGGATTTGGCAGGGAGTGGAGGAGTGAGAGGGAATGGTGGAGGTGGAGTGAGAGGAAATGATGGGGAGTGAGGGAGATGGAGTGGGAGAATGTGGCAGGTAGAGATGGTGGGAGAGGGAGTGGAAGGTAGAGGTGGAGTAAGAGGGAGTGGTAGAGATGGTGGGAGAGGGAGTGGAAGGTAGAGGTAGAACGAGAGGGAGTGGTAGAGATGGTGGGAGAGGGAGTGGAAGGTAGAGGTGGAGTAAGAGGGAGTGGTAGAGATGGTGGAAGAGGGAGTGGAAGGTAGAGGTGGAACGAGAGGGAGTGGTAGAGATGGTGGGAGAGGGAGTGGAAGGTAGAGGTGGAGTAAGGGGGGGTGGTAGAGATGGTGGGAGGGGGAGTGGAAGGTAGAGGTGGAGTAAGAGGGAGTGGTAGGTAGAGGTAGAGTGAGGGGAAGTGTTACGGAGTGTATGAGATGGAGCGAAATGAATCGTTAGCAATGGGAGATGAAGTGAGAGGATGGGGTAGTGGTAGTGGACGTTATGGAGGAACGAAGTACCCTTAACTAAAAAACTGGGGTTCTGGGATGGAATTCGCTAACAGCCAGTGGGTCAGAGTGGAGAAAGATGGGAGAGACCTTAGCTGATGATGATGATGATGATATGATGGTGGTGGTAATGATAATGATGATGGTTATTAGTACGGTAGTAGTAGTAGGAGTAGTAGTAATAGTATAGTGGTAGTAGTAGTAGTAGTAGTAGTAGTACTACTACTACTACTACTACTACTACTACTACTATTATTATTACTACTACTACTACTGTTACTACTACTACTACTACTACTACTACAGTTAACCAAAAGTATATACAGTACACTGTAATGCGAATATTAGGCGGTACCCGTCGGAGGGAAACTCTCTCTCTCTCTCTCTCTCTCTCTCTCTCTCTCTCTCTCTCTCTCTCTCTCTCTCTCAGCCATTTAATCTTCCCTTATCTCCCCTTCCATCTTTCTTTTATCTTTTCCTCTTTCTCAATCTAACCTTCCATCTCCCTTCTAATTTCTCCCACTCTGTTGGTCTTCCTCCTCTCTGTTCCTCCCTATTCCTTCTTCCTCCCTGTGTTCCTTCCTTAATATGCCTTTCTCTCTGTGATCCCATCCTTTATCATTTTCTCTCTCTCTCCCTTCCTCCCTTCCTCATTTGCTCCCTTCCCTGCCTCTCCTAATGGCTTCCCTCCCATCATCATTCTCTCCCTCCAGCTCTTAGTCTTCCTCTCTTTAATATTTCTCTCTCTCTCTCTCTCTCTCTCTCTCTCTCTCTCTCTCTCTCTCTCTCTCTCTCTCTCTCTCTCTCTCTCTCTCTCTCTCTCTCTCTCTCTCTCTCTCTCTAACTGTGTGTGTGTGTGTGTGTGTGTGTGTGTGTGTGTGTGTGTGTGTGTGTGTGTGTGTGTGTGTTTAAATGTTTCACACTTCCCCTGCCTCGTTCTCTTCATTTTTTTGCTCTGCCTTTCCCTCCATCTCTCCCCCTCTCACCCGTGTCGTCCTAATCCTCACCTTTCTGGCTTATAATTAACCTCAGCCATCGTGTTCTCAGCTTGATCTTGTCTTTTTTACCTTTTTACCTCCGCCCGAGGTGTTGGATGGAGGATATGTATTCACCTGTGCTTGTCTGTTTTAGTACTACGTATCTCAAAATGGTGTTATCGGATACGTGGGCAGTGGGTTAAGAAAGAGTTGATTCTGCGGTGGGACTGTATCCGGATGCTGGAATACATCATAAATAAGATTGACGTTGGCGGAGGCATGCGCTCTCTGGGATTGTGTAACAGGGCAAACTTTGACCGTAGAATTAAGGGACTGTGTGAGACCGTAAAAGTAATCGTCTGGAATTACAACAGTATTGGTGTTGATGGAGCTATACATTCTGTCAGTGCTTTGTACTTTTATTTGTTTTTATATACTCTCAGTCATACTCTGTCTTTCAGGTCATGCACATTCGTCTTTTTTTACTTTCATCACTCCCCATACGTTCCTCTCTTTCTTCTTTTTTCTGCCTCTGTTTCCCTTTCTTCTCCCTCTCCCTTTCCCACTCTTGCCCTGTTTTCCTCCTCCTTTCTTTCTCCCCTTGTTTCCCCCTGCTTGTCCCTTTGCTTCCCACGTCATCTCCTTTTCTCACTCCTCTTGCATTTCTCTCCCTCCCCTTCTCCCTTCCTCTACCTTCACATTCCCAGTAATTATCGTCTGCTGTTATTTCTGTCTGTTGTCTCACTCGCTCCCTTTGTCTTTATACCTCACTGTTTATCTTTTCCTACTTTCATCTTTCCTAACTTTCTTTCCTCTATTTACTTTTCCGACGTCGCTTTCCCTTACTGTCCTTGCCTCCCTTTTCCTCACTCGGTGCTCTCTTCTTCCCCCTCTCCGCCCTGCCTCTACGTGCTGTTATTACGACACTGTCCCCCACCATATAGTAGTAAGCCATTGTACTACCGACTATCATCAACCTAGTAGTCACCATCTGTCATTATATTCTCGTCTTGCATCAGTTTCTTCTTGTCTCTCCATCTCATTCTTTTTTTCCCGTCTCTTACCAACCCATTCAATACTAATCCCGTGCCTTGTATACGATGGTGATCCTGTCTCTCCTTGTCTCTCTGTCTCCTGTCTCTCATTGTGTAAATTTTGTCTATCATAACCCTCATCTCCATTGTCCATCCTTTCCCTCCTGCCCTTCTGTGTTTAATTACCACTGCTTTCCACGCACTATCACCTCCTGTGTTACCAAACCTCACTATTTTATTTTCTGATTGCTTTAATTTATCATCATTTCTCATGCCTCTTAAAGGTCAGTTACATCTATCCCCCAGCTTCAGTCGTCTTCTTCCTCCCGCTTCCTCATCCTTTCTCATTCTCCCTGCCCCCTTCGTCCTTTTCTCCACTTGATCTCCTTCCTTCCCTCTTCACTTATCTTTCTGCCTCCTTCCTTCATTCTCTTTCCGTCTCGCTCCCCTTCTCCCTGCCTCATTCGCCATTTCCTTCTCCATTCGAGCACCTTCCTTCCTCACTCTTCCTCATTCTCCCTGCGTCCTTCCTTCCTTCTTTCTCTGCCCCATTCGCTCTCCTTCCTCTCCCTTCACCCTTACTGTTTTTACTTTAACCCACCATGCTGTAGTCACCCCTTGTACTGGCCACCCCTCTCCTGTCTAGTAATCATCCTTAGCCAGTATATTCTCCTGCTTCTCTCTCTCTCTCTCTCTCTCTCTCTCTCTCTCTCTCTCTCTCTCTCCTTAACTACCTACGTATCTTTATCTATCGGTCTGTATATCTGCGTTAGTCTGTCTATCGGTCTATCCATCTATCTGTCTACCCCACCGTCCTTGTACCTCACAGTCCCTCTCCCCGCCTCTCACGACCTTTAATCACCGTCCGTCATTAAAGTTCCACCTTGCTCTCGACTCTCAGGTCTCTTCTACATCGTATTCTCTCTCTCTCTCTCTCTCTCTCTCTCTCTCTCTCTCTCTCTCTCTCTCTCTCTCTCTCACTTGCCCCCCCTCCACCCCCCACACACGCCCTCGCTCTTATTCCCCATTCTCTCGCACTTTCACACACTCTCTCACTTTCAGACTCTACCTACCTCACTCTCCCACTTTCATATATACACCCTAACTCTCACACTCGCTCTCTTCCCCACTCTCCCTCTTGCCACTCTCTAATTCTCTCTCTTTTTCTTTCACACTTACCCCGTCTCTCACTTTCTCTTTCACGCTCTCCCAGCCCCCCCCCCCTCTCTTCTCCTCGGCTCGTCCTCCTTATGTTTCACACTCACGTCATTATATTAGCACCTTGCCTCAGTCTCAAGGGGTCGAGTGAGTGGGGGGGTGGATTCAAGTGGTGGGGAGGGGGGCGTATCCAGCGTGGGGGAGGGAGAGAGGGGAATATCCATGGTAGTGACAGGCTCTCCTTGTCCCTTCCTTCTACCAGTGTCTGCTCCCTTCTTCAACCCTCCTACCGTTCCCTCTCCCTCCCCCTCCCTTCTCCCCTCCCCTTCCCTTCCCTTCCCTTCCCTTCCCTTCCCGTCTCTTCTTTTCCCTTCCTTTCCCTTCCCTTCCCTTCCCTTCCCTTTCCCTGATTCCCCTCTCTTATTCCATCCTCTCCCAGTTTCCCCTCCCCTTTCTCCCGCCCTCCCTTTTCCCTTCTCCCCGTCTTCCCTCGCATCCCAGGAGTGTACTGGTCGCTTTGCGGCTCAGTATTTTTCGAATTACTTTTCGACGCCTGTGTGCAAACTATGCATCTTGAGAAAAGATCTAGAAAATGGTTTAGCTGAATCGCAGAGAAATTACAGGGAACTCAAGGCAGAGTTTGAGACACTGAAAGAGTTTGTAGTGGCAAATGTAGGAGTCAGCAACAGCACTCGAGAAGGAAGAAGCGTACAAACTGAGCTCGTACAATCCCCCTCCCATCAGGCAGTCACAAATAATAGTGTATCAGTATCTTCCTCACCCAGCGATTCAGTACGTTCCTCGCCAAGCGAAGTCCCCTTTACTATGGTAAGAAATGGCGCAACACCCGGAAAAGATACGAGGAAGCATCTTCCCATAACTACGTATAATCGCTACCAGATCCTTGCCGAAGTGGTTAATGAGACAGAAGAAACAAGGCTTATTGGGGACTCTATTGTACGAAGTCAGCTGGAGGAATTTTGTGGACGCGCCTCCATCAGCAGAAAGAGGTACTGTTTTCCAGGAGGTGGACTATGTGATATCACAGAAGCCTGCGATGAGGTCACAAAAGACGCAAATGATCAAACTCTATACGTTATCCATGTTAGTACAAATGATCTGAAGCGCAATAGATCAGAGGAATTGCTAGCAAAGTATCATGAAATGATCAAACGATTCAAAACTAAGTCCACTAATGTGATAATATCTGGTATACTCCCAAGGATCAAGGCAGAAAATAATTTCTATGATAAGGCCTTCAGCACAAATAACCGGCTCAAATCTCTCTGCGTGCAAGAGGGAGTCGACTTTGTCAATCTGTGGGACCAGTTTTATGAGCAACATACTCTATTCCAGAAAGATGGTCTCCATTTGAACTCAGTAGGAGCGGCACGGCTAGGTAGACTTCTACACGATAAAGTCGCCCTCTTCAGATAAAAAAACGCGGCACGTCCAGGAACAGTAACCTTAACGTAAATACCCACAAAGTCAGATCACCAACTGTTCGGAAAGGAATTAGAGTCTGCTATGCTAACGCACGTAGTCTACGTAACAAGTTTGAGGATTTAGAATCTCTAATTTACCTAGAAAATTATGACATCATTGGCATCACAGAGTCCTGAATTAACACATCTGACCGTGACTTTCTAGCGGAATACTCACTAACAGGGTACAATATTTTCAGTTGTGAGCGACCACATCGAGCTGGTGGCGGTGTTTTACTATATGTGAAAACTAGTCTCCATCCCCTTGTGCTATCCAAACCCAGTATTACCAACATAGATGCCAGTTATGTTCAGCTAAGTATTAATTCACACAAAATAAATATATGTCTCATCTATCGTCCTCCAGCACAGTCAACTGAGACAGATGAAAAACTTTATGATCAAATTGTGAAAATTTGTTGTCAAGAGGATAGCGTAATTTTTGGAGACTTTAATCTACCGGTAACAGAGTGGGGTGAACCACTGACGGCACACTCAGGACAAGAGCTTTATACGAATCTTCAAGAAAGCGCCCTTTCCCAACTCGTAGAATACCCAACGAGAGGAAACAATATCCTAGACATCATCTTGACTACAAATGATAACCTAGTCAACAACGTTGAAATAGGACCTGAGTTTAGTTCCAGTGATCATCGAACTATACAGTTCAATATTACTACTGAAAAAGTAAAAGAAACGGAGAGCAAAGAAAAGGTCCCAGATTATCGTAGAGCTAATTTCAACAGGCTCAGAGCGCTACTTGCAACTGCAGATTGGAATCAAATGTCTGAAACCGATGACATAAACCAAGCATTGGAAATATTCACCGAAAAATTTAATGAAGTGGTAAAGTCATGTGTGCCACTACGTAACAGACGTCCAGCTGGAAATAGTAAACCAAAGTGGTGGTCCAGTGAAATAAAAAGTAACTTAATAGCCAAAAAACAGACATACCATAAATATAAAGCTACACAAAATAATGATGATAAATTACAGTACGATAATCTACGCCGCATATCGAAAAGACTTATTAAACAAAGCAAAAGAGCACTGGAGATCCACATTGCTAATACATGCAAATCAAATCCTAAAGAATTTTACAGTTACATTAGAAAGAAAAAGGTTATGACTACATCAATAGGTCCTCTAGAAACAAACAATGGCAAACACACTGAAAATGAGGTCGAAATGGCAAACATTCTTAACGATTACTTTGCGTCTGTTTTTACAGTAGAAAACACCACCAGAAACCTACTGTTACCCACAAACCAAGCAAATAGCACAGTCCTTAGTAACTATGCTATCCATAATAACGATATCCTTTCAGCCATAAATAGTACGGACATAAACAAAATCTCTGGCCCCATAAAATATCACCGAGAATTCTCAAAGAAGCAAAACATGAGTTACTGCTGCCACTCTCTGTCTTATTCAATAATTCATTAAGTACTGGGAAAGTTCCACACGAATGGAAACTAGCAAATGTAACACCAATTTTCAAAAAAAGAATGAGTTGCACCCAGGAAATTACAGACCAATCAGCTTAACATCAGTAGTGTGCAAGTTAATGGAAAAAATCATAAGAGGTAAAATAGTTAATTATCTAGAAGAAAATAATATAATTAAAGACTCGCAACATGGATTCAGACATCGTCGTTCATGCTTAACTAACTTACTGGACTTCTTCCATGATGTTTACAAATCATACGATGACTCAAGAGCTGTAGATATAATTTACCTAGACTTTCAGAAAGCATTTGACACTGTCCCTCACAAGCGTCTCATGAGAAAAATAGAAGCACATGGAATAAAAGGAAAGACGCAAAAATGGTTACAAGACTGGCTGTCAGACCGAAAACAGCGAGTTGTGATAAACGGAAAGGAATCCAAATGGCGTAATGTGATCAGCGGCGTTCCCCAAGGCTCAGTACTTGGACCGATACTTTTTATTATCTATATAAATGACATTGATGAGGGTCTAAATTGTAAAGTATCCAAATTTGCAGATGATACTAAAATAACCAGTAAAGTCACTTCAAAATTACAGTGGCAGCAGTTACAAAATGACCTTAATACTTTAGCAAGCTGGGCAGAAAAATGGCAAATGAAATTCAACACAGAAAAATGTAAAGTACTTCATATTGGAAGTAACAGTGTCCATGCAAATTACAAAATGAACAATATTCAGTTATCAAGTACAGACAGTGAAAAGGATCTTGGTGTGATAATATCAAATGACCTACAACCAAGCAAGCAGTGTACCGATGCGGTTAAAATTGCAAACAAGCTAGTGGGTTTTATTGAAAGAACTTTCGAGTTTAAATCGGAAAAAGTCATACTTGCCTTGTATAACTCGCTAGTGCGCCCCCATCTTGAGTATTATTTGCAATTCTGGTCTCCGTACTACAGAAAGGACATTTAAAAATTAGAGAAAATTCAGCGAAGAATCACAAAAATGATACCACGACTTAGAAACAAACCATATGAGAAACGCCTTGAAGAACTTAAATTATTTAGCCTAACGAAGCGCAGGTTAAGAGGGGACCTTATTGAAGTTTTCAAAATCATGAAGGGATATGACAACTTAGACATGAATAAATATTTTGATATAGAGCAGTCGAGTCAAACCAGAAGTAATGGCTGCAAAATCATGGGAAAGCGATTCCAATCCCACGAAGCAAAATACTTCTTCTTTAACAGAGTTGTAAATATCTGGAACAGATTACCCTCAGATACCGTGAACAGTATCTCAGTTGAGACATTCAAAAACAAATTAGACAAGTATTTGCACGAAAATCCTCAGCTGACTCTTTTTCTGTCCGAATAACTCGCTTTTATAGCTACGGTACATGTAAGTTCATGCCCCTTTAGTCTACAAGACACCCCGTAAACAATGTACCCGTACATAGTGTTGCGTCACGATATTATACATTTTCAATTTATTCGGTGCAAACAAAGCAATATAAGCACAGATTAGGATCTGCACAGATAACCCTGAGTTAACGGTCACTACTCTTACTTTCGACCTGTGATGGGCTGTGGATCACTGAGGGTCCATGTTAGTCAAGTGACCACCATCGGGATTTTTTTTTAATGTACCAGGGGTCACTGCTTCAGGATGAAACTTGTGTACTTGTCCCATATGGGAGAGTTCCCTGTCTCAGTGGAGTGAACGGAGCTAGGGCCTGATTGACTGCTGCCTACCTTAAAAGCGCCAGGCAAGGCTGCCACACCACCCCTAAACATCCACACTGTTCAGTCCCCTCGTGTCTACAGGACACCCCATAAACTTAACATAGCATCACGTCACATCATTATACGTTTTTCGATTTACCCAAAGCAAGTGAGGTAATATACAGTAAGCACAGATTAGGATCTGCACAGATAACCCTGAGTTAACAGTCACTACTTTTACTTTCGATCTGTGATGGGATGTGGATCACTGAGGGTCCCTGTTAGTCAAGTGACCACCGTCGGGATTTTTTTAATGTACCAGGGGTCACTGCTTCAGGATGAAACTTGTGTACTGTCCCACATGGGAGAGTTCCTTGTCTCAGTGGAGTGAACGGAGCTATTGTCTGATTGACTGCTGCCTACCTAAAAAGCGCCAGGGAAGGTTGCTGCACCACCCCTAAACATCCACTCTGTGCATTGCACATCCACACTGTGCACTGTGCAGTCCCCTTTTATCTAAGACACCCGTCCTATATAGTTTTCAATCCCCCCAGTGCAAAGAAAGCAATATAAGCACAGATTAGGATCTGCACAGATAACCCTGAGTTAACGGTCACTACTCTTACTTTCGACCTGTGATGGCCTGTGGATCACTGAGGGTCCCTGTTAGTCGAGTGACCACCACTGCGATTTTTTTTTAATGTACCAGGGGTCACTGCTTCAGGATGAAACTTGTTTACTTGTCCCACATGGGAGAGTTCCTTGTCTCAGTGGAGCAAACGGAGCTAGGGCCTGATTGACTGCTGCCTACCTTAAAAGCGCCAGGCAAGGCTGCTGCACCACCCCTAAACATCCACACTGTGCAGTGTGTAGCTTCCACGTTATGTCCACAGACTTCCCATTAACTCAATGTAACCGGTTTATAATGTCATGCCGTAACTATTATTTTATTTGTTTACTATCTCTTTCAGGTTACTCTATCGGGTAGCTTATAGATAAAGTATTATAGAATGTGACTTTTCCTTTCCAGTGTTTCCTATAAAATTTCCATGTCAGTTTTTCCATGCTGCATGGTGGTTTTTCTCACTTTTTCCTGGAAGGTTTGGTGGTGGGGGGAGCCTTCTTGCTTTACTATCCTTATCCTTCAACATGTAGAGTTAGATCTTGTAGTCATAGTTTTCTCTAACAAGCAGCCTCGAAAGGACCATAAGGTCTGTTGCTGTTTGCTTTCCTGTGTAATCCTGTGTAATCCCTCTCTTTCTATCCTCACGCTCCTTCCCCTCTCCTTGTCTTCCTCTCCTCGCCTCCCTCTCCCTCCTTCCCCTCCCCTCTCCCATCTCCCCCTTCCTTTCCCTCTCCCAGTCTAACCAATTTCTCCGTCGTGCGTGACCTACAGAAGAAATAAATAGTTCATCTTGTTATTAGTATATTATCCATCAGGCGCGCTGTTCAGTCTGTCGGTCTGTCTGCATCTCTGCCTTCTCTGTCTGTCTGCCTTCTGTCTCTCTCGTTTTATGCTGGTAATATTATATCTTCTGCGTGATAATTCTAAGAGTTGTCCTCCCATCTACACGTTTGAAACTCTCTCTCTCTCTCTCTCTCTCTCTCTCTCTCTCTCTCTCTCTCTCTCTCTCTCTCTCTCTCTCCACCTTTTAGTTTGGGTGCCGCACACTTAACATATTCAATATTCCCACGGTACTTAAGAGAGACGCCTTCACGTGGTGGCGCTGACATACCTGATCTTCGGTTACACAGGTTTATCTTAATTCCCTCTCTGTCCCCCGAAAGGAGGATGGTGGACTGTGCCAGGAAGAGAGCAACTTCTGCCTGCAGTCCACCCACGTCATGTTCAGATGAGCCTGGCGTAAGAGCAACAACATTCGGTCTTGTGTGTGTGTGTGTGTGTGTGTGTGTGTGTGTGTGTGTGTGTGTGTGTGTCTGTGTCTGTGTGTATGTGTGTGTGTGTGTGTACAATCAAGAGGCACTAAATACTTCACAAACTGGTGTCTCAAACTACGAGAATATTAGAAACCGGTCCTTCCTACTTTCTTCTGTATTTATTGGTTAGCGAAGTATGGTGTCATTTTAATACGGTTTGTGGACTGGAATGGAACTGCCAACCTTATCTCTAATCTTTAATCAGCCAATTCTCCGGCAGAGTTCAAGAAGGGCCATTGTCCAAAACTTAATTTTTGAGAAATGGAGGAAAGCTTTGGATACCCTTGATATGAATTAGGCCATGTATACAGAACAGTGGATGGGGTACGCTCTCTCTCTCTCTCTCTCTCTCTCTCTCTCTCTCTCTCTCTCTCTCTCTCTCTCTCACACACACACACACACACACACACACACACACACACACACACACACACTATCGTATAGACTGGCCTTGCACCACACCTGTCTTTCACCTCCTCATCAGGGGGTAAAGAAACTACTCTGTTCACTTTACCTTGGACAGAAATTACCGTCGCTCCATTCTGAATGTTGAGTTATAACAAGAGACTAGCACTAGATTGTGCTGGTCACGAAGAAGTGCTACAGAAATTACCTAGACCCCCAGTATTATCTTTCTGTGGCACTGCGCTCGAAAATACCTGCTAAAAGATGAAAATTTGAGCCAAGTTAAAGTGAAAGAATTATAGTAGTCTTGATAGTACCGTACCACCTTCTGTAGTATTGCCTTTCTTATTGATAACCATTGATATTTTACCTGTAAGAGTTAAATAAAATTGACTAGCATGATGTTGTACTGGAAACGCAATATGAAATAAAAGCTAGTTTTTCTCAGTGATTATTCGTATGTTACTGTTAGCCATATAATCCACGTGTGATTAATGATAGTCTCTTATAATGTGGTTTTCCTTTCTTTCAGGTAATTAGTTGTGCAATACCTGGTCTACCTATGTGAGTATTAGCTTTATCCTGTTTATAATTTGTTGTGTCATTTCAGAATTATTTGTTGCGTCTTTGAAGGGTTATTTGTTGTGTCATTTAAGGGTTATTTGGCGTGTCATTTCAGCGTTATTTGTGTTGTTTCAGAATTATTTGTTGTGTCATTTCTGGGTTATTTGTTGTTATTTCAGAGTTATGTGTTGTGTCATCTCAGGGTTATTTGGCGTGCCATTTCAGGGTTATTTACCGTGTCATTGTAGGGGTACCTTATTTTTTGTGCCATTTGAGAGTTACTTGTTGTGTTATTTCAGGGTTATGTGTGGTGTCATTTCAGGGTTATTTGGTCATTTCACATTATTTCACATTCTCTGGTTATTTTGACAGTCCACTTGTTGACAAAATCAATCTTAACTTCCCCATAAGGGTACACCTAGTAATATAATTGTATCAGGAGCCTCTCTCTCTCTCTCTCTCTCTCTCTCTCTCTCTCTCTCTCTCTCTCTCTCTCTCTCTCTCTCTCTCTCTCTCTCTCTCTCTCTCTCTCTCTCTCTCTCTCTCACTGGTAAAATTACATATTTTTACGAATATCAGGGACTTGGCTCTTCAGATTTACAGGGATTTTACACACCAAGTCCTCAGATTTACGGGGATTTTACGCACCAACCTTTCCTCTGATATAAACCCATGTAGCCTACACCCACTAGGAGCGTTTTTGCCCTCTGAATTACTAGGCGTCATTTTGTTGATGATATGGTTACTACCCAGCGTGGACTACTGTCTTCAGTAATCTTTTCCACACGAGACACATTTCGTATGTTGAGTGAAATTGTGTGGAGGTTGCAAGAATAAACGAAAGTAATGCGTCGTCGTAGTGAAGGGGAAAGCTTCCTCGCTCCCTTTGTCCTTATTACGGTGCCTCCGCCAAGGAGGTTATGTTTTACCTCGCGTTGGTTGGTTTGTTTGTGTCGTCTGTCTGTTAGCAGCATTACTCAAAAAGTTATGAATGGATTTTGATGATATTTTGTGGAAGGGTGGGCAATGGGCCAAGGAAGAAATTAAATTTGGGGGCTGATCCGGCTCCGGATCCGTAGTATTCCGCACAATATCTCGAAAAGTTCTCAATGAATTTCAATGAAATTTTGTGGAAAGGTGGGCCGTGGACCAAGAAAAGAATTAATTAAATTTTGGATCCGGATCCGGATTCTGCGTCCACGGTCCCGGATTCTTATCCTTTTTAAAGGCAGTGGCACTGGCGGAGGTATGTGCTCCCAGAGTGCTTTCTGATTACCGAACAGACAATCTGATGCAGTTTAGGGAAGACGGGACCTGTTGCCGTGAAGGGGTTAATGAAGGCTTTATTTAACCCCTTCATGTTAGTCTCCTATCCTGAGCTGAAGAAAATCGTCTTGTGGAAGTAAGAATGGAACGAGGAAGCTGTGATAACCGTCCTGTTGCCTCTTCTCCATTCGTTATTTTATTCCAGCAAACATCAGGCGGTTTCATTCAGCTGAGAGTGAGTTGTAGGAGCCTGCGTGTGATAAATTCCCCCCTTGTGAATGGAGGGAAGCAAACACCATCGTTAGAAAGCAATCAGTCAGTCACACCTCTTCCATCTTGCTCACCCTGCCCCTCATTCTCACACACTCTCCCTCATATTCACCCCCTCTCTCTATTCTCCCTCCCTCCCTCTATTCTCACCCCCTCTCCTTATTCTCCCAATTTTCACGCCCTCTCCCTATTCTCATTCATCCTTTTCTTGACTATCCCTCTCCCTGCCTCTGTCTCTCCTCTCTCTTCCTCGCCTTCTATCTATCCTTCCTTCCTTCCTCGTCATTCTTATTCTCTTCTCCCTGCCTCTCCTTCCTCCCACCCTGTGCCTCCCTCTCTTCCATCCTCTTTCTATCCCCCCTTCTCCCAGCCTCTGCCTCTCCCTCTTCCTTCCCCTCCATCTATCTGTTCCTTCCTTTTCCTCTTTATTTCCTTCCTTTTATTTCTCCCCTTCCTTGCCTCTTCCTCTCCCCACACCTTGCATCCACATCTCTCTCTCTCTCTTCCTATCCCATTCCTCTCCCAACTCTTGCCTCTCCCTTTCCCTGTGCTCCTATTGCCTCTCACTTTCTCCCTACCCTTGCCTCTCCCTCTCCCTGTCCCTCCCCTTTCCTCCCTCTCCTGCCTGTTTATTCTCGGAGTACTAAATCGTTCGAAATGAAAGCGTTTTTCGTACCTTTGATCTGTAATCCCCTTTTAGCTGGCCAGGATCGGCAGGTACGCACCACTGTAGCTACTGTTGATTAATCCAGTTCCCTCTGATTCTGAATTACCTTTTGTTTGGGAAATCGGCTTAAATTGTGCCAGTTGGACCCAGAGCTACTTATAGTGTTGCCCTCCCCCCAAAAAAAAATCACGAGCTGTACTGGATTCTTTTCTTTTATTAATTTGTACACATATTTTGGACTGTGATTGTGGATTGTGGTTTTGGATTGTGGTTGTGGAGTGTTGTGGAGTGCGGTTTTGGACTGTGATTGTGGATTGTGGTTGTGCTTTGTGGATTGTGAATTGTGGGTTCTGGATTGTGATTGTGGATTGTGATTGTGGGTTGTGATTATCGTTGTGGATTGCGATTGTGATCAGTGCATGGACTACCGTGGCTGTATAAACGGGTAGACGCCGTCCTTTCAAAAATCTCACGGTAGGGACAACTCCTTTTTCCTGTGACGACCGAAACCAGACGCTTTGATTCAGTTGGGAGTTAAATCATAGGAACCTGAGATTTATTAGCCACTTTATCCTTGTTAGTTTCAGACGATTTTATTCAGCTGAGTGAGGCATAGGAGCCCAAGTTTTAAATAGTCTTCATCAGTTCTCTCACGATCGACTGTTTTAGGTGCTTGATCTTTTTTTTTTATCATTCGTGAAGTATCTTTGGGTTCTGTTTTTTCAGTGTGTGTGTGTGTGTGTGTGTGTGTGTGTGTGTGTGTGTGTGTGTGTGTGTTTTGTGTGTGTGTGTGTGTGTGTGTGCACGAGGTTAAGTGCTTCAAAACTTTCAAATCATATAATTCGCTCC
The DNA here is from genome assembly GCF_032717465.1 of Coenobita brevimanus. Lineage (NCBI taxonomy): Eukaryota > Metazoa > Arthropoda > Malacostraca > Decapoda > Coenobitidae > Coenobita > Coenobita brevimanus. Next base: position 42,243,509 of record NC_137003.1, on the reverse strand, counting down.
ACTTGTTTTCATCATTCTCCCTTCCCCCACCCCCAAGCATCATCATTCTCTCCTCTCCCAGCATCATCATTCTCCCCCACCATCATCATTCTCCCCCAGCATCATCATTCTCCCCCAGCAGCATCATTCTCCCCCACCGTCATCATTCTCCCCAGACGATTTTATTCAGCTCACGTAATGAAGGTGCTCTTAATGGACAGTATCTAACCCGAGAAGTCTTGCCTAAGCTGAATAAAATCGTCTGAAGGTAACGAGAGAGAGAGAGAGAGAGAATGACGATGTATGTGTTGCTCAGTAGGACCGGAATTAGCGATGTATTTCACGTCTCCCTTTCTTATTGGGTTCTCTCTCTCTCTCTCTCTCTCTCTCTCTCTCTCTCTCTCTCTCTCTCTCTCTCTCTCTTTCACACACACACACACACACACACACACACACACACACACACACACACACACGCTTTTACCACTACCAACCATCTGGCCTGCATGATTGCCTGCCTTTTACTCTTTGCGGATGGAATGCAGGACGAAAATAACCTAGTCAGCCCTCGCATAGTCACCCCATTTTCTATTCAGTTATTGGATAAAACTTAAACAATATTCCCGCTCTTGTGATTTACCTAACTATGGAAAAATGCCGCATGCCTTAATTTCCCATCTTTATTATTTCTTGTATTTCCATTCCTTACAATTTCTGAACTCGACGTGCAGTGTTGTCTCTATTGATTTTTTTTTAATATTTCCTTTACCTGATGCTATATTTACGTTTTCTTTGCCTAACAGAACTTCCTCGAGCTAGCAACAGTAGGGTAAAAAGTACCTCCTGGGCCTGGACGTGTGACCTAGACCTAAAGGAGGATAAGAGACTGACTAGGAGAGTGTGTGTGTGTGTGTGTGTGTGTGTGTGTGTGTGTGTGTGTGAGGTGGAATGAGGGGTGGTAGAAACCGAGATGAGGGATGAGATGTAGGGGAAAAAGAGAATTGGAGTTGAGGTGGAATGAGGGCAGTCAGATGGCGGAAAACGAAGGGGGGAGAGAGAGAGAGAGAGAGAGAGAGAGAGAGAGAGAGAGAGAGAGAGAGAGAGAGAGAGATTTGATAGCCTCACAAGCACTTCTTCATTACAAGTTCATGTGTACATATGACACTTTCTGTTTGGGAGAATCCGTAACACCATATCCTTAACGATTTATTCCGCATATGACACCACTATTCTTCTTCTATTTAATTGATGCAAAAACTGTCACTATTGGAACGAAATATGTAAGATAAAAGACAGTGTTATGATGTAAATAGCCAAATAAATCGCTAAGGAAGAGGTACTACGAAGCCCCCTATGATTCGATTCCTAGATATATAATAGAAATCAAGAGGAATTATTAACCCCTTCACAACGAGTCTCTGCCATAACTATTTTGTAAAGTGAGAGAGGATGAGAGTGTGGTCAATTTGATAGTGCATAGTGTTCAAAACTCTACCTATGTCTCTATTGGGTTCATTCTTCTTCTGTGGATCATTCCTCATCTCATCCTTGGGTGGAAGAAGCTGGAGTGATGAAGATGATGACGGTGATGATGATGATGATGATGTTGATGATGATGATGAGGAGGAGGAGGAGGACAATGGTGATGCAGATGATGATGATGATGATGATAATGATTATGAGGAGGAGGAGAATGGGGATGATGAATGAATGAAAACAATAATAACGTCATCAAAATAAGTTTAAATAGGAGAAATTATTGCTACTACATTTTCAGAAATTATAAATAGTTTGTTTTTGGTAACTTCATGCACTTTGGTCATTTTAGAAAAGACCCTCGTAGTGAAAATATATATATACTTCACTCCCTCCATTTTCATTTTTGTGTGTGTGTGTGTGTTCGGATATTGTGGAATTGATTTGACTTTAGCCTCGATTCTCTTTATTTTTCTCTTCTTTCCTATTTGTCTTTTTTTCTTTTCTGTCTTTCGCAGTTTTGAGCTACCATTTTTTTTTTTCCCGTAACCCTCTCATGGTTGGCAGAACATTTTTTATTCTGTGTCAGTGAATGTCAGGGAATTGTGTTCATGTGAGAGGTAATCTTGAAGTCCTTATATTTGATTGTATTTATTTCCCTAGCTTTCTGTCAATGTTCTCTCTCTCTCTCTCTCTCTCTCTCTCTCTCTCTCTCTCTCTCTCTCTCTCTCTCTCTCTCTTTCTCTCTCTCATCTGTCTCCTTTCCCACTTTTTCGCTTTTCCTCTCCCTCATCCCTCTCTCCCTCTCTCTCTCACGCACACGTTTTTCCATTCATCTTTATACATCTCCTTTCACACCCCTATTCATCAGGCTCGCCCCTCTCCTCTTTTTTTTCCTTTTTTTCTTTTTCATTGTCGTCCCATTTCCCTTTCTAAGTCTTTTATCGCTGTCTGTTTGTGTTGCAGTCGTCTCTCTCTCTCTCTCTCTCTCTCTCTCTCTCTCTCTCTCTCTCTCTCTCTCTCTCTCTCTCTCTCTCTCTCACGTTTCTTTTTCTCACTTTGTTTTCTTTGTGTGTTCTTTGATTTAATATTTGTATCTTCAAGTCCATTCTTTTTCTTCCTTTATAACCTTTCTTTGTCTCTTTCAGCTGCTTCTCTGTTTTCTTTTATCATTTTGTTTCGTTTTGATTTGTTTTCCCATTTATCGTTCAGGACCTATTCGTTATCGTCATTAATATAGTCTTTGTTGTGTTGTAATAGATAAATAGATAGATAGATACACAGATAGATAGATAGTTTGTAAGTCTTCTCCTGTGTCGTGTGCCCCTGTTTACCTAACGATACACTTAGGGACCTTGATGGGATTTCGGTGGTTGGATGTCGTGGTTCCAGGGAGGATTGAGAGTTGGCATAAATTGATTGTCTTTAAGTTAAATTCGTCCTCGGAATGAAGGGGTTAGTATAATTGAAGGTGCTGTGAACCATTATTGTTATTATTATTATTACTATTATTATTATTATTATTATTATTATTATTATTATTATTGTTGTTGTTGATACTGTGGTAGTAGTAGTAGTAGTAGTAGTACTCGTAGTAGTAGTAGTATTTATTCCCGTATATATGTTATTGTTAATATTATTAGCATTGTTTTCATCATCGTTGTCGTCGTCGTCGTCATTACTGTTATGATCATCCCTGTTATTATTATTATTATTATTATTATTATTATGTACTCCACATTCTTTATAGTTCTTATTCGTGTTGTGGGGGGGAGGGGAGTCGAGAGGACTGGCATTTCATGTCCGCACGAGATAGAGACTTCACATTTTCAGGAGTGATGTAGGCTATCTTGGGTGCAGGCCTCTTCTGGCGTAAGTTTTTTCCCTGGCACTAGCGTCGCACGAGCGTCCTCAACTGTTGTTTTTTCAGTGCTCTCCTGCGCAGCAAAAACTACTGAATCGACTGCAAATCTTCCAGTTTGTAGTCGTCAGCATATACTAATGCACCTGGGTATTGATGTTGAGATCCAATAAATTCAGTACATTTTGAGATACTGGGGAAAATCAAAAAGCCGTCTTACGCCTGAAAGTGCTAAATCGGAAAGTATATGACTGATTTTGACCACACTCTGTGGAAATGTAGTGGGTCATGAGTGAACAACATGATCTGCATATTATGAATGTCACTGACCTTGATCTCAAGGTCACAGTTCAAAATCCGTTAAAGATTTTGAGTTATAGCAAAAGTCCCTTAGTATTAGGTTTACAATGATAAGATAAGTATTTTCATGTGGAATGTGGAGTTCTTTGAATATTGATTAAACAGTTTCAGAATTCTAGTTATAATAATAATAATAATAATAATAATAATAATAATAATAATAATAATGATAATAATTATTATTATTATTATTATTATTATTAGTGGTAGGTGGGGGTGGAGTTGTAGGTGGGGGCTCTCACCATCCACTCACTCGATGTAGTGCTGCTCTCGGGTGATTGCCTTTTCCTTTCTTCCCAGTGGTAGGTGGGGGTGCAGTGGTAGGTGGGGACGCTCATCATCCACTCACTGGATGTAGTGCTGCTCTCGGGTGACTGCCCTTTCCTTGCTTCTTTCTTTCCTCTACTGCCTCTGGCGCCTAGTGGTTTAGTGGGTAATTAGGACGCTCCAGTCGGATTGATCCTGTGTAGGTTTATACCCAAGGGGTGGTTGAGGTTTATTGCTGACGTAATGCCACTCAGGGATGAGTGAGGGTGGTCACTTTCATCTTAAATATCAGGACCGATTTGCTTAGTCCAGGGCTTCTACGCTCCTCAAGGGTCAACACTGGATTAGATGATGATGATTATTATTATTGTTGTTACTATTTTCCTCCATCAAGGGATTTGCTTGTTTGGCTATTATCTCAGGCGCTTTTTGACTTAGGAACCTCAAATTTGGACGCCATAATGGCCCTGTAGTTTGGGAAAATTAGCCTGTTTAGTTCCGTGGGATTTTATTGTTTATTTTCTTTTATTTCTTCATATACATTTTGTGTACAGGATTATCAGGTGTATCTCTGTCTGTCTGTTTTTTATATCTGTCTGTCTGTGTCTAATATATCCATCAGCACTTTATTTTTATTATTATTATTATTATTATTATTATTATTATTATTATTATTATTATTATTATTATTATTATTATTGCTCGTAACCAATTTTCTCCTTGTCATTTTTTTAATTCCAATCCGTCGCAGTCATTTCATTTTTTTTTCATTTTGTGTGGTTATCCTCTTCTTTTGTCTGGTCTTTTTTTCATGTTTTTTCCTCCGTTTCTTTGCGTTTTTTTGTTTTTTTTTTGTGTGTTTTTTTTTTTTGCCTAACCCATTCCCCTCGCCAGCTTCTTTTTATTTTGTCTTCTTTTTCGTCAGAACCATTTCAGTTTCAGTTGATATCTCTTTCAGTTTATTATTATTTTGTCGTCTGCTTACTTCTAGATAACAGCTTTGCCTCACGTTCTTCTGCTGATGTGTTCTGTTCTCCAAGCGCTGGCCTCACCTTTATTGTACTTTTCTTTATTGGTCACCCTTTTCTTGACCTTTTCTTTATTGACCTGTTCTTAATTGGCCCTTCATTTATTGACCTTTTCCATATTGGCCATTCCTTTATTGACTTTTTCCCCATTGGCCTCGCTTTTATTTGCCTTTTCTCAGTTGGGCTCTCCTGTATTGGCCTTTCCTCAAATCATTTTTTTCTCTGCCTGTCTTCCTCCTTATTAAGACGTATGGGCTTAATTCTGCCTCGGTCGGTAATCATCCCTATTTTCTGTCCTCGTTTTATGCTCGAATTTCCAAGTTTCTGTTCAGTCTTCCTTGATTAAAAAGTTGTTCATGAGAGAGAGAGAGAGAGAGAGAGAGACTTTCTTATTCTCCATCCTTCCCTTCTTCGACAGATTAACTTGTCATAGCGGTTTGTTGGGAGAGTTGATGATGATGATGGTGATGATGATGTTGATGATGATGATGATGAATGATGATGATGGCCTTTCCCATAATTCATGTAGGTTATTTTCTCTTATTATAGATTTATACGAAGTGTCTATAATGCAGCTTTTATAACTAATCCAGTTTGTGTTCCGTCTCTAATAGAATTGTTAACTTTCTCCTCAGTGTCTTTATATAGCCTATTATGTATTTTTTCTCTCAGCAGGAATATAAAAATCGCCAGCAGTTTTAAGAGAGTTTATCCTTTAGAGCGATTGATACGCTTGGATGAATATATATATATTTTTTATACTTACACCGAAAATTTTTAATTCATTTATATCAATTTCTAGTAGTAGTAGAGTAGTAGTAGTAGTAGTAGTGTAGTAGTAGTAGAGTAGTAGTAGTAGAGTAGTAGTAGTAGTAGTTCTTCTTCTTGGGTAGCAACAGCGACGACAATAGTAGTTCAGTTGTTACATCTGTTGCTCATCTTTTCTCCCTTTCTCCTCCATATCCCTCCCTTCCCACCTTCCATTTTCTCTCTCTCCTTTCCCTCCTTCCATTTTCTGTCCCTTCCTCCCGACCTCTTTCCATTCTCCTCTCACCATGTCAACCTTTATTTCTTTCCTCTAGTTTCCCCTTTTATTTCCGTTTTCGTTTTTATTTCTCTTTCTCAACCAACACATTTTGTTTTATTTTCTTTTGCTGTATCCTACCCTCTCTCTCTCTCTCTCTCTCTCTCTCTCTCTCTCTCTCTCTCTCTCTCTCTCTCTCTCTTACAACTAATTTATTTCCGTCCATTAATCTTCCATTTTTCTACTTAACCTCTTTCATGCTATATTTCTCTCTCGCATCATTTAATTGTTCTCTTTACTCTTTGTGTCCCATTATTTTAAGTGTGTCTTTAATTTCTCTCTCTCTGTCTGTCTGTCTGTCTGTCTGTCTGTCTGTCTCATTTTCTGTTCATTCCTGTGTTTCTATGTTTTATTTTCTTCTCTCCCCTATTTCTTTATTTTATTCTCCCTCTTTCTCTCACTCTCTCCCTGTCCACTCTCCCTACTTCATAATTCCTCTCCATCACTCTCCCATTCTCTCTCTCTCTCTCTCTCTCTCTCTCTCTCTCTCTCTCTCTCTCTCTCTCTCTCCACCATTCCTTCTTCCTAATTGTATGTGCTGTGGCTTCCAATGTTTTATTCATTTTTTTACACTTTTTATTTGTTTTTTCTGTCTATCGTCTTTTTAATTTTCTTTCGGTTTTTCGTTCTGTTATAACTATGCATACATTCTCTCTCTCTCTCTCTCTCTCTCTCTCTCTCTCTCTCTCTCTCTCTCTCTCTCTCTCTCTCTCTCTCTCTCTCTCTCTCTCTCTCTCTCTCTCTCTCTCTCTCTCTCTCTCTCTCTCTCCAGGTGCAAGTCATCTCAGGCCCGTTTTCCACCTTCTTTTTTTTTTTTTTTTTTTCCACAACTGTTCGGTTTTAGGTAATTGAATACAGCTTTGATTTTTGCCGATATTTTCTTTCTTTTTTTTTTTTTTGGCATAAATTTTTGCGTTTATTCTTTATTTATGTGTTTTTGTTTATTTGTTAATATTTTTTTGTGGCTGTGTTTGCCTGGGGTGTTTTATTGGATTTATGGCTGGTTGGTCAGGGGGATTGTGTGTGTGTGTGTGTGTGTGTGTGTGTGGCCATTTCTTTCCTATCAGTTTTTTCGTCTTTTCCATCGTCTCCTTTCTTCTTCTCTTTGTTCCTCTCTCAACTCTTCTTTTCCTCCTCTTTTCCTTCTCATTTCCTCATGTTACCCTTTTCTTCCTCTTTGCATCTTTCCTCAGTTTTCTTCTTTTTCCCCACCCTTCCTTTTCCTTTTCATACCCTTTCTTTTCATTTTTCTCTCTCCCCTCTCCATTTTTCTCCTTCTCTCCCCTTTTCCCCTCTCTTCTCTTCCTTTTCCTTTCTCTTCTCTCTCTGTTTGCCCTCTCATCTCTCCCTTTTTTCCCTTTCCCCTTCATTTCCCCTTCTGCCATTTTCATCACCTCTTTTCCCTCTAGATTTCCCCATTCTTGCCCTTTTCTCTTCGATTTTCCCACCAAATTACCCCTTCCCCTCTTCATGTTTACCTTTCCCTCTTTTTACCTCTCTTCCTCCATTCTCCCCTTTATCTTTTCCCCTCGCCTTCCTCGCTGCCCCTGTCATTCTCATTCCGCTTCCTCTTTTTCCCGTCTCTCTCTCTCTCTCTCTCTCTCTCTCTCTCTCTCTCTCTCTCTCTCTCTCTCTCTTTCTCTCTCTCTCTCTCTCTCTGCCTGCCAGCAAACGGAGTTATTATGACTTTCTCCCTCAGGGCCTGCTCACACCGAGACTGGGAGCGGATAGATAGATAGATAGATAGATATGTAGAGTGATCGGTAGGTAGATAGATAGATAGATAGATGGGTATCTAGATGAATAGTTGGATAAATAGATAGATAGATTGATACTTATATACATACATACAGCTGGCGTGGGAGGCTTCGTAGCAACGTTCTCTTAGCGATTTATTTTGCTTCTTATTCCTTGACACTCTGTTGTATGTTATTTTTTTAGTGTTGATAAAGTGCGCCAGTGACACATAGGGGAATATCGATGTCTTGTGTGAAGAATGAGTCGCTAAGGAAGAGGTGTTCAGAATCGTCCAAGCCACGTATAATACCTCCCATATTCTGGGTCAGGATACTGATTGGTGGAGCGAGACAATCTTCCCCTCGCTCTGTCTTTCTCTCACGCGTTGAATAGGTAATTAGAGTTACACACACACACACACACACACACACACACACACACACACACACACACACACACACACACACACACACACACACACACACACACACAATGACCCAATAAATCGCAATTATTAGTTGCTCTTTCCCCTGTACACCTCTTCCCTTCTTTCTCTCATTCCTCCTATTCATTTCTTTCCTTCTTATCGTCCATCCCTTCCCCTTTCTCTCCACCCTCAGGTTTCCTTTCTCATCCCCATCTTACCGCTTCTTCCATCCTTCCATCTTTTCCCCATTCTCTCCTCCCTCAGTTACCTTTCTCCTCCCCATCTCATCTCTCCAATACTTGCACCCCTTCCCCCGTTTCCTACCACCATTTCTCCCCTCCCCCTTTCACCCCTTTCCTCCCTGTCCCCACACTTCCCTCACCCTTTTCCTCCACTCTGTTCACTTCTCCCCCTCCTTCACTCCTATCCTCCCCAATTCTTCCCAGTCCCAATCCTCTCTCTGCCCTTCTTTCTTCCGCCATGTACCTTTCTCTCACCTTTTTCTGTACCTTTCTCTCACCTTTTTCTGTACCCTTCTCTCACCTTTTTCCCTCCTGTTCGTTCCCTCCCTCTCTCCACCCTCATTTCCTCTCTTTCCTCCCCCATTTCCTCCCTCCATTTTTCCTCCCCCTCCTCTCCCCAGCTCCCCAGATAAAAGACGCCCACAAATTTTTATTGGGGGCGAGGTGAAGTTGCAGGCGAGGACCACTATTTACCGGAGATGGCGAGGTCAATATTGCTTAATGCACGGCTGGGGCAATGGCAGGGGCAAGGGCAAGGCCAGGGGCAGGGGCAAGGGCAAGGGCAAGGCAAGGGCAAGGGCAGGGAAGGAAAAGGGCAGATGGCAGGGTAAAAAGGCAAAGACAATGTAAGATATTAGGCATGGCAGGGCAAGATAAGAGTCAAGGGTAAAAAGAGTAAAAACAGCAGGGTTAAAGGGCAATGGCAAGGGCAGGATTCAGGGTAAGAGGAAAGGGGGAAATAAGGGAATCAGAGAGCAAAGGTAGGGCAAGGGAAAGAGTGAGGTGGGAGTGGGCAGAGTAGAGTACAGGAAGGCTGGGCAGGGCAAGGCAGGGCAGGGCATGTCCAAGGGCAAGACAAGGTAAAGTCAGGGTTAGGAGTAAAAGGAAAGGAAGAGTTAACAAAATTTCTCCCAGTTAAGGCCAAATCATTCCTTTTTCTCTCAATTTTTGTATTTCATTTTCTCTCCTCCCTTCCCTTGCTCGGCATTCTTTCTTTCAAATTCTCTCCATTTGTTTCCTTCGTTACTAGTTTCTTCTCTTTATAAGTTTAACACACACACACACACACACACACACACACACACACACACACACACACACACACACACACACACACACACACACACACACACACACACACACACACTAACCCATGTGCACCTCATACTATCGTAATTTGTATGCTCATTAATACTCCCAATTCCTTATACCTTCTCCTCCACTGACTAGAATTATAATACTAGAATTGTCCTTACCATGAGAGGGTTAACTGCCATAGTTACCATTAAAAAAAATCACTTATTGGAATGTAAATAAGAGAAATATATTAATGCTTATAAGGTACGGTAATGCGTAAGTGTATGCTTAAAAGTGTTAAATACCACTTTAGTGCGTTTAATGTAACTCGGTAAAGATCGCTAACCTTTCTCAGCTCAGTTGATGGCCAGGTGTAGTTAGACTAGAGGGTTGATGTGACTAGTAACCAAGGAGATTCATTCCCGCCTCATAACTAAGGCTTATAGAATTTCATGCCGTCACGAGTTAGCATTTGGGAGTGGCTCAGTTCCGTCAGATGAAAACAGACTGACTTTGGTTTATGGTTATGGTTTATTTGTTTGGTTTATTTTGCTTTCCTATGCATCTACGTCACTACAGCCTCAAGTGTCATCTTATGAGGCTCAGAATCACGCGTACACTGGTTTCCAAACTTCATATATAACTTAATAACAGCTTGTGAATCACTTCAGATTAAAACCCGTCCCATCATCACATATCAGCCACATCCACACATTGCTTCCACTTGAATTATTTTATACCTTTTTAACAGTCTGACTACCTGTCGTCCTGTCTATTGATCTACCAGTCTTCTGTCTGTCTACCTCTCTACCTATCAGTTGATCTGTATATTTTCTGTCTCTTTGTACCTATTCATCCATCCTTGTAGCTGTCTGTCTGTTTGGCTGTATGTCAATCTGTCTACAGTATCTATCTGTCTATCATCTATCAATCTGGCTATCTGTCTGTTTGGCTATATGTCAATCTATCCACAGTATCTATCTGTCTATCTACCTGTCTATCTTGCCCATTGCAGACACCTAAATCCCAGAAATAATGGCCACAAACAAAGAACCTCCATGTCACCCTGTCGTTCGCCAACACGCTGCCCTCTTTCTAGGTCACACATCCCTTCCTCATTATTTCCAATTCTTTCAGCTCGGAAATTTACCTCGCCATATAAAACTGTTATTTTCAGAGGGGTTAAGAGAACTGTAGCCTGAAAATCCGTAATTATTTGCACTCGCTTGCAGTTGAAGAGTAAAAAGCCATTCCATTTTCTGTGCCACTTCGGGATGTTCAAGGGCAGACTCAACAAAAATTACGACGCGCCTGCTATCCTGACGTTAAAAGTGTGTTTACGAGAGCGGCGCCGGCCATAAAATCATAATTATTTTTGACACCCAACCAGGAATAAACGAAAATGCGGGGTTGTTCGTAAATAACACTATATTAGAAACTCAACTTGGTGGTATTTACTTTGTTACGGGAACCGCATAGTCTGCTGGTGTGGGCCTGGGTGTGGCAGATGGAGAGGGAAACGAATAAATGATGCAGGATGGACAGCCTGCTGGTGTGTGCGTAGGTGTGGCAGTGGGAGTAGAAAATGAATAAATGATGTAGGATGAACAGTCTGCTGGTGTGGGCGTAGGTGTGGCAGTGGGAGTAGAATTTTACTAAGTGATGCAGGATAGATATTGATCACACTGAGAGCCGTCCCCGCAACACACGAGAAATTGCCTAGTGGAATGGAAGAGGAGCGTTATTTATGAACCACCCTGTATACTTCATTTTGGCGAGATTTTTCAAAACGTTCTGTAATTTATTCTTCTTTACTTGGAAATAATCGTCCATTTGCAGCCAATTTCTCGTTGCTCAGTGGTAGAAGACATCCTGACCGTAGCACTTCTTCGTGACTAATCTCATATTCTAGGGTTAAATTGTTAAAATCCTGTTGTACCTTTTTGTGACTAGTCTCATTTTAGTGTTAATGTTAATCTGCTGTACCTTTCTATAGCACTCCTTAGTGATTAGCCTCATATTCCAGCGTTATAATCTAGTCATAGCGTTAATCTACTATACTTTTTCACAGCACACATTCGTGACTAGTTTCATATTCTAATGTTATAATCTGTTGTACCCTTCCATAGCACTTTTTCCTGACTAGCATCATATTCTAGTGTTAATTGTTTATTTCCCATAGTTCAGTGGAAAAGATAGTATTACGGCTCAGTATCCTTGTCATAGCTCTTCTTCGTGACTAGCGTCGTATTGTAGGGTTAATCTCTTGTTACATACCAGTACGAGTAAATAGCCATCTCGTTTGAAGGCAAGCATGTTGGAGCCTTCAAAAACGAAAACAGAAAATAGAGATGGCTATTTTACGGCTAGGTAAACTGAACAGGAGTATACATTTACCAGACACCTCTCATCCTCGTAAATAATTAAAGTGTTTACGGAAGCGCCGGTGCTCAAGAGGGACGCCTTCACGTGGTGGCACCTACATCACTGGCCTTTCTATATTAAAATCGCATGGAGGTAGCAAGAATAAACACGCTGACTTTATCTTGTAATCCCTTCAGTCGGATGAAAACACACACACACACACACACACAAACACACACACACACACACACACACACACACACACACACACACATATGAAAAGATAGGACAAATATGCCATTTCCAGTGGAGTTCAGTTTGGTAGGAATGGTTTTTTGTTGTCATCGTCGATTAAGTCGCACCCAGTTGAGTCTCCATTGGTAGGTGTAACTGGTTGTTGTATTTGAGAGGAATAGTTCGTTGTTGTTATGGTCGACTGAGTAGCATCCAGTTGAGTCCAAATTGGTAGGTATGATTGGTTTTTGTTGTAGTCGGTCTTAATCTGCTACAGAGCCAGGGGAGATCCCGTGAGCACTATCTACCCTTCGACGGTCCTGGGACTCTATTGTATCCATAGCTGAATCAAGTATTTCTCTTGCAGTACTATGTATTTCTCCTTTCAGGTGTTTGAAGGAGTTATAGTGATGATGAGACGTTTTCTTTAATATCTTCTATCTATCTATCTATCTATTGCCAGACGCCTCAATCCCGTTTGGGGTGGCCACAAACAAATCGCCTCCAAGTCGCCCTGTCCCCCGCCATTTCACTGCCCTGCTCCCAACTCACACCCCCCTCTCTCATATACCTCTCCACCCCATCCCTCCATCTCATCCTCGGCCTCCCCCTCCCTCTTTCCCCCTCCACCTCACTCACATACACTCTCTTCATCAGTTTTTCACCCTCCATCCTCTCCACATGGCCAAATAATATCTTACTTAATTCTATTTTGAAAAATCCTTGACTGAGGAGTTTTCTTGTGATCTGTTGGATTCTTGTAGTAAAGTTTTCCAAATTTGTACTTGCCTTTGCGACCTGTAGCAAGTGAGACATGTATACACCGTACGCGGGAACTCGAGGTATGGTTTCCGACAAATTTGGGTATGATACAATTTCAAAATTATAATCATCTCTTCTGTCGTAGAGTTTTGTTGATATAATTTTGTTTTCTATTTTGATATTAATTTCCAAAAAGCTTGCTTGGCAGTAGTCGGTGTTTTCTTTATTTAATGCTAGTGCTTCCGGATATATTTCTTTTATCCTTTCATTCATTTCTCCATCATTGTTTAAGGATATTAGATCATCAATGAATCGTCTCGTTTTGTTTAATTTCTTCGCTACTGAATTTTGAAGTTATGACATTCGTTCCATCCACTTGAAATTCATAACTATATAAGAATAGATTTGCCATGAATGGGGCTGGGTTTGTTCCCATTGGTATTCCTATGCACTGGTCGAAAACCATATTTCCACAAGTAAAAAGACAGTTTTCTACCAGGTAATTTTCATATCTGTTATCTGCTCCTCTGAGAACGTCAAGTTTTTGCCATCTCTTTTATTTACCCAGTATCTATCGTGTTCACCTACTGCGATAGAATTCTTATTCAGTCCATTAAAAGCAACTTGCATCGTCCATTCCAACTTCTTTTTTATATCGTCGTCTTCGATCTTCATGTATAACGTTGAAAAATCATATGTTAATACGTTTCTTGCATTTCTTTTGTGGTTGATGGAAGCAATATCCATTCTGCACATTTCTGAGTTATCACATATCCCCATACGGTTGATTCCTGTATATAAATTTAGTTTATAATAATATCTTTTGTGCTGCTTGTAAATCAATTTATAAATGTGTGATAGTTTCTTTGCCAGTGATTTTGTTGCACATACTCTGGAGGAAATTATGAATCTGAATTTTACACACACACACACACACACACACACACACACACACACACACACACACACACACACACACACACACACACACACACACACACACACACACACACACATCAACAACAATGACAATTAAAACAACAACGACGAAGACAACTACAACGATCATATCCACAAAGAAGCTTGCGATCCATTCCATCGTGTTCTTGCAACTAGTATCACTTTTAATCTATCCTGGCGAAGATTCCTAACCCTTCTCGGCTCACATGATGGATAAGTATAGTCGTATATGAGGATTGATTTGACTAGCTACCAAGGAGACTCATTGCTGTCTCATAACTAAGGTTTATCGAATTTCATGCAACCACGACTTGGTATTCAAGGTGTGGAAGTGGGCCAGTTCCATTAGATGAAAGCAAACCGACTATATTTCTTTTTCGTGCCATTTTCAAAGATTCGAGGGCAAATAAAAAGTTCATCCCATTCTCACCTGTTAAATGATTAAGGTGAGACTGGCGGCCACAGAAACGAAGACCTTTGTACTCCTTTATTATTAACGTGACACATCCATCCCAAAGAGAAAACAAAGAAGTAACAATCGTGGTCGACACAGCGGCCGCAATATTGAGTAGATCACGTCATCTCACCGACATTTTCCACAGGCCAGGAATTTCATTTTAAATTACGAAAAAAAAAAAAAAAAATCCCTTCCCAGTCTGCGTATATACGAAGGGTGTCTCAAAAGTTTTCGGCCCCACCCTGAAGGCAGCTGCACAGTGATATAATATTTCTGTGGGACTAGACCAATCGTATCGAGGATCATTGTAATATTAGTCTGTGCTGCATATGATACCGTATTTTATCTTTCAGGTGTCCATCTATGTTTGTGGTAAATGGAGAAGAATGAGTTGTGAATCGCTATCAGAATCTGTCTGTGGAGCAAATGATGTAGTGATAGTTTCTGTTTCGTAGTCACTGGTTTCCTAATGATAAACAAGGCACCAAACAAGACAGAGCAGGGATATGTCAGAGGCACTATGATTCAGTGCTCCTTGGCGCAGTGAAGTAGTAATGAGCAACTTTTAAATGGGGTGGAAGACGCACTGCAGACGAGCACCTTCCGGGTCGACCGTGAGAGGGAACCCGCAGAGGAAAATGCCATAAAAGAGAAGAGGTAAATCACTCCACAGGTAGCCCGGAGTCATATTGTAGCATTGGTAAATCGGCAACAGAAAATTAATAACTTTGCATAGATAATTGTGCCTTGACACATTTTCAGCACGTATTTTGTTTAATTAATGGCATAGCGGAATGACGAAAAGACATCGGCCTTTAGCGACACCGTTCTCCAGAGTATCAAGCTCATAATGAATGTTTAAGTAAAGAATCATAATTTAAAAAAATAATCGGATCCCCGGTAGGTTAAAAAAATAAATAAAAAGGAGTGTGAGAAGCGGCCACAAAACAAAGCTTTCAGCATCTCTCTCTCTCTCTCTCTCTCTCTCTCTCTCTCTCTCTCTCTCTCTCTCTCTCTCTCTCTCTCTCTCTCTCTCTCTCTCTCTCTCTCTCTCCTCCCCATCCTCCATTCATTTCACCCCTCGTCTTTTATTACCATCGACCGCCAATATCTCGCTCCCTTGACGAATTTCGGCCATTTTTGCCCTGTCTGTGTGATGGCTGTGTCTTATCGGGTCCAATAAAAGTGGAGAGGGGGGTGTAGGTGTAGGTGTAGCGAGCCGACCGCGGAGCTCCAGGTGAGAAATAAAGGTGTTTAAGGTTTAGGTGAATTGGCTTTATTTATTTAATTATTCGCACCTACTTGCCTGGCTGCTTACGTGCTACATGCCTACCTATCAGCTGCCTATGTGCTTGCATGTCTACTTGCCTACCTGCTGCATACCCACCTCACCAGTCTATCTACCTGTTCCCTGTTTACCTACCTACCTACCTTCCTGTCCGAATTTACCTTCCTACCTTCCTACCTGCCAACCTTCCTACCTACCTACCTACCTACTTACTTACCTCCACGATCTGTCTGTCTGTCTGTCTGTCTGTCTCTGTCTGTCTGTCTCTCTCTCTCTCTCTCTCTCTCTCTCTCTCTCTCTCTCTCTACCGCAGTGAACCAGTAAAGGCTTTATTTTGAACGTTTAGTGAATGTATTTAATTATTTATTTATTTAGTGTTACTTTTTGAGATTCGGAGGAGATATTTATGGAGCCATCCTCTCCAGTATTAAGGCGTCTGGGTGGAAAGATTAATAGAGAGAGAGAAAGAAAGAGGAATACTCTCTCTCTCTCTCTCTCTCTCTCTCTCTCTCTCTCTCTCTCTGACAGCATCATTTCCTCCATTTGATTATTGTTCCTCTTGTCATTATGCTTTCCTTCTTGAGTCTATCTTTTCTCCCTATAATATATTTTTCCTCACTTGACCAATGTGATAATACCTGGCATTTATTTATTTATTTATTTATTCATTCATTTATCTATTATATTTCAAAGTCAGCTGCTGGAGACTGACGCCTTCTTGTGGTGGCACCAATATGACCAGACGGCTGACCTATCCTTGTCACAAACTTTTTCTCCGCAACAGCTTAAAAGGAAGGTGTGGGCAGGAGAAGGGAAGGATAGGTCTGCAGTCCACTGGGTTCACGTTTCAGCATTTCAGAGACTTTACTAAATATATACATTCGTCTGGTGATAGCAAGCTAAAAGGTGGTTGAAGTTTTAGGCCTTGGTTTTAT
>NC_137003.1:42194471-42224471 GCF_032717465.1 Coenobita brevimanus | reverse complement strand
TTGTTTATCATCTGAAGGAACTGGGTAATTTTTTTCAACCTCATTACCTTGTTGTTGGCGCACGAATTTTGTTAAGCCATAGTTACGGGGTAGGAATGAATCTCCTTGGTTAGCAGTCAAATTTATCCTGCACTCCGATCACGCTTGGCCATCCACTGAGCTGAAAGGGATTACGGATCTTTGACAGGTAAAAGCAGACCGACTATAGGTGGAAGAAAGGAGACAGGGTTCTTGTTTATTACCTCCGCCAAGGAGGTTATGTTTTCATCCATGTCCGTTTGTTGGTTTGTGAGCAACGTTACACAAAAACTACTGGACGGATTTCCACGAAACTTGGTAGAAGAATGTGCCTTGACCCAGAATAGACTCCAATAAATTTCGATGCGGATCCGGATAAAGGTGCGGATCCAGGATTTTTTTTTTTCTTCACTTTCTTTAACATTGCGAGATGGGGTGTTTTTCGACATTTTCGTAAAATTTTCAGTGAATATTGCATGGATCTTCATGAAGAAAGTCAGGCATATTTAGGATGTTGGTATCTACGAATGTGTACAGTTTATATCAACCTGTTATTCTTCCATAATGCAGATTATGAAATGAAATGCACTGTTTTGTTGGCTGTTACAGTGAGTTAAAAAATTATGATTAAGAGTTATGGGTAGTTTAAAATTATGGTGTTACAACATACAGGGTCATGAGTTTGATATTTGATTAGACTTTATTGAGTGGAAAGGAACAGCATGTTGGGCCTTGGCGGAGGTATGCGCTCTACTGAGCGCCATTTTAGTTTATTTATTTCCTTATTTATTATTTGGTGTCACTGTTGGTACTTCCTGACGTTTTGTTTGGCTTTGGAGAGATTTATTGAGGGGGATTAATGATAAATAACTGCTTCCATCATTTATTTATTTATTTTATATATTTAGCTTGAGGAAGATCTTGTTAAAGGGGGTGAATGAGAAAGAGAGAGAGAGAGAGAGAGAGAGAGAGAGAGAGAGAGAGAGAGAGAGAGATCTGATACAATGGGTCCCATCCAATTTTAATCCCTTAGTAAGACACCGTAACATTTGCATTGCGTCAGTTCCGGCACATGCTCTAATATGCAACGGTACCGACTGTGAAATGTTAAGCTAATAAAGTGCAGAGTAAATCACTGCCCCGTACTCACTGTGAAAAGTTAAGTTCATATAATGCAAATAAATCTAAAGATATTTCTCTGTGTGCAAAATAAATCTACGGATGTTACTCATAAAGTGCAAAATAAATCTACGGATGTTACTCATAAAGTGCAAAATAAATCTACGGATATTTCACTGCCTCGTCAAAAATAATCAAGTTTTATGTCTTCTAAGTGCTGTAGCTGTTGACCAAGAGGATTGCAACTTTTCTTTCCATTAAGATTTTTCCTTGTGTGTGTGTGTGTGTGTGTGTGTGTGTGTGTGTGTGTGTGTGTGTGTGTGTGTAAAGAAAGCACAGTGGAGTTTAAGGAACACCTCTGAGAATCACTCATAAATAAACAAACATACAAAAGCCGTCACGTCGTGCAAAAATCTGCCGGTATTCCCCTGCCAGTATTGTCCCCAGAGAGAGAGAGAGAGAGAGAGAGAGAGAATCAGCCAACAAATATCGCCCAATTGATGATTAAAGGAACACGTCATAAAGATATCAGTTCTTCATTTATTTATTTTTTTTGAGCATGAATTTTTGCCGCTTTAATCGGTATATTGCCATTAATTTTAGACTGTCAATGATGCGTTTGTAATTGTTAGCAGTTCAATATTAAAACATTTTGCTGGTGACAGTGTTTTAGCAAGCATAATACGTTTCGCTTTGTGTGTGTGTGTGTGTGTGTGTGTGTGTGTGTGTGTGTGTGTGTGTGTGTGTGTGTGTGTGTGTGTGTATGTGTAATTGTTAGCAGTTCAGTATTAAAACATTTTGCTGGTGACTGTTTTAGCAAGCATAATAACGTTTCGCTTTGTGTGTGTGTGTGTGTGTGTGTGTGTGTGTGTGTGTGTGTGTGTGTGTGTGTGTGTGTGTTTCTTCAGTAAATAGGTACTTCCTGAACACGAAAAAAATTTGTAGTGATTGGCTTTGTAGTTCTTTCACCTTAACTCTGTTCTTTGTTGTCGTATTTTTGTAGCTGATTGTACACAGCTCGGTGGCAGAAAAAAGATAATTCTTCGGCTTCACATCTTTTTCACAGCACTGCTTTGTGACCAGCATCATATTCTACACTTAATCTATTTAGTCAGCAATGATGATTAGACCAAGTTAAAGGAGAGAGAGAGAGAGAGAGAGAGAGAGAGGGGGGGGGAGGATAAATAAAATGTGAGGGTAGTATAAATGTAAACTATCCAGTGCTTTTTGTGTAGTACTGAAATACTTGCATACCATCAGGAAACGATCGCAGGAGCAGGAATTATGGCTAGATCATGTGGACGTGTTGCGGATGTGGATGGACGTTATATAAATCAGAAAGAGTGGGGGGGGGAGGGAGTTATTCACAAAATAATGACATTTTATTCTGAGCATACTATAATTTTCAACTCTAGCTTGTAATTCTATACGTATATATTTATTACTTTGAGGAAAAGATAATGTTTTTAGACAAGTCGGATAATGCTGAGCAATATATAAATATATATATATATATATATATATATATATTGTATGATTTAGTCATATATTAACGTATAAAGTAACACGCCTGGTCATGATAAAGTGGGATATTTTTCAAGGTATGGGACCGCTGCACACTAATATTTCATTCCTGACGTATCACCATTTTTTTTGTATATGTGTGTGATAGCGTGTTGTTTTACTTTTGGTATATATGTCTTGTTGACGTATGGCTGCCATTATTGTGGTGGGGGAGGGAAGAGCAGGCCACTCACTCAACACATCTATCATCATACTGTACTAAATTTTTTTGTTTTCACCTGATGGAACCGGCCCACCCCCACAACTTGAACAGTCATGGTTGCATGAAAGTCGATGAGGCTTAGTTATGAGATGCGCTAATCTCCTTGGTTACTGGTCAAACCAACCCTCGCATCCGACTACACTTGACCGTCAACTAAGCTGCCTGGGGTGAGGGATGTTTATCAGGTTAAAACAACGCACCAGATCCGTAACATTTAAACCGCTTCATCTGGGTGACTTTTTATTTTTAGTTTATTCTTGGAATCTCCAGGAAATTGTCGATCAGGAGGGGTTGATTAGAGCCTCCCTTAACCCGTTCAGGACCAGATACCCCCACCAAGCTGAAGAAATTTGTCAGGAAACAATGGGAATACATTTACAAGGACGTCAGTAAGGGATTAAGTTATATATTTTCATTTTCTTTATTTTTTTTGGGGGGGTAAGGGGGTTTTGCTCGCACCAGATAATATTTAATCAGGGAGAAAGTTTTCAGTCATTACAGTACTATGCCATATAATTAAATGGCATTACTATGATGCCTGGTTTTATTTGATTCGTCTTTACAGCACATGATATTATTCAGACTAATGATGATGATGATGTTGATGATGCGCGGTGAAATCATAACCAAGTTTCCAGTGACTTCTCCTCAACTTGTCATTATTGTCTTGTGTCTTAACCTGGGGCGACGCAGTTATGTCTTACGCTGCCTGGACTAATAATGGAAGCAGAGAGTAATTAAATGACCTAGGGGGCTGGGGTATTGCATTCGACCTGCAGTGGTGATGGTGATGATGATGATGATGGAGGTAGTGTGTGGCTGTTGTGCTTCGTTTTATCACCTTTGATCTAAATTTTGTATGCATTTGTATGTGCTTTCCTTCAGACTTGTGCATGTGGCTGTGTTGGCTTTGGCTTTGTTATGTGTTCGTGTTTGTGTTTTTTCTCTGAGTTATGTTTATTTTAGTTGTCATTGTGTTAGTAGTTGCGTCATTATATTTTATCACTTATGTTTGTGTATGTCTTTGTTTTAGTTATAACCTGTATCTGTTTTGTGTGTGTGTGTGTGTGTGTGTGTGTGTGTGTGTGTGTGTGTGTGTGTTCTTGCAATGGATGTTGTTGCAGTTATTGTTATGGATATTGTTTTAGTTGATGTTGTTGTCTGGGTCTTGTTGAGTAGTAGCGACCCATTAAGAGGGAGAGAACGGGGGAGGAGGAAGGGAGAGGAAGAGGAGAGGTGAAGTGAGGAGAGAAAAGGTTATGGGGAGAAGAGAGGTGAAGGGGGAGGAGGGAAAGGGAAGCGGAGAGTTGAGGAGAGGTGAAGTTCAGAAAGGAGCAGTGAAGCGTTAAGAAAGGAGTTTAAAGGGGAGGGGGGTTACAGGAGAGGTGATGTGAGGAAAAGAATGTTGAAAGGAAACGAAGATGAGAGAGAGAGGGGGGGGGGAAGGGACGGTTAAGGTGATGGGAGAGGGGAGAGATGATGGGGGGATTAGGGCAGGGCGATAGAATAGATATAGAAAAGAGAGGAAAGGTGAGAGAGAGAGAGGGAGGGGGAAACTTGCTTGAGTTCACACTACTTTAGGATATCACTCCTTTCAAAATAGCATCCCCTTTCACCAGCCTCTCTCCTTGCACCACCTTCTTCCTCAGTCCTCTTCAACTACTCTCTCTCTCTCTCTCTCTCTTCTCTTCTCTCTCCTGCCGTTTCTTACTTTCTCTCCCCGTCTTCCCTTCCTTTCCTTTCTTATCCCCCCCCCCTCTCTTCCCTTATCTTACCTTCCCTCCTCGCCTTCCCCTCCCTTCCCGTCTGATCCCCTCCTTTCTACCCTTCCATTTCCTTTCTCTTCCCTTTTCCTCTTTCTTTAAATCTCTTCCACCTCTCTTTCCTCCACACCTATCTTATTCTTTCCCTTCTCTCTTCCTCTTCTACATTCTCTTTTCTTCCCTAATCTTTCTTCTCTCTCCTCTTCATCCTCTCCGTCTCTTCTCTTTTTCCTTCAGTTGCCATAGATTAACGATTCCGACGCAGGTATTGCACTTTGCTTCTGGCCCCTTTAGTTTTAGCAGCAGTCGTATTCTTGTTGGCGTAAGGAGTTCGTAATACCAATTGGAAATTTCTTAGATCTCTTCCTCAAGGATTTGTTACGACTGTTGCACCTTGTTATTTCCCCTTCAGTAGCATGGGTGTGGTACCTAGGCAGCAACAGCAGCATCACCCTCACCATCTCATCGCCAGCACCGTCACCATCACCACCACCATCACAGTGACATCACCAACACTGACGACACCACCACCACCACCATCACCCCATCACCACCGTCACCCCACCACCACCGTCATATCATCACCAACACCATCAACACCACCATCACTTCACCACCACCATCACATCACCACCACCAACACGTAAAAAAAAATCATTGTGACTCAAGCGGTGATTTACGTTATAACACACAGGACGTACTGATCGTATTTAAATGGCTTTGGACGCTCCTTAACACCTCGTGCAAAGTAACTTATCCTACACATTACCCCTCAGTATTTTTATATGGTAGTGTTGCAAACTGTACCGATGATAAAATAAAATCAGTTCCGTTCAAGAGAATGTTTAATATGAATAATAAAGGAAGAGATGCCACGAACGGTGTATAATATGAAAAATAAATCGCCAAGGAAGAGGTGCAACGAAGTCTCCTATACGACCGTGCGACCGATATCGGCTAATTATATTCCATTACCGGGTTGGCCACTCATTAATATAAGTAATTAGGAGTGGTGTGGAATTTTTAATAACTCGGGATGGTTAATTTGCAGTTTCGGACACTCGAGGTTTTTTGCTTATGCTTAGTTTTTCCCCTTAACCAGTCTAACTTAACCTAACCGACCCTGACCAAGCCCAGCCAGCCAACCTAACCTAAATGCAACCTAGCTTAACCAACCTAGTCTAACGTAACTAACCCACCCTAACTTAGCTAACCCAATCTACAAGCCTGACATATCTTACCTAACCTGCCTAACCTTATCTAATTTGTCCTACCCTAACCTAATCTAATCTACCAGCCTATCTTGTCTAACCTAATCTAACGCAGCCTAACCTAACAAACCGAATCTAACCTAACCTAACCTAACCAAGGGCCATGATAGTCCGTAACTGCGATAATGTTCTCAGAAACACCCTACAAGGCGAAATTTACGAAGTTCTGGTTCCGTCCTGTGTTTATCGAAGTTGGGGTTTGTGACAGTATTTATGGTGGTTAGATAGTGCATTCATCGTCATCGTCATCATTATCATCATAATCATCATCATCATCGTCATCGTCATCATAATATCAGTACTTCGTTTGTTTTTACACTTACCATCATCATCATCATCATCATCATCATCATCATCATCATCATCATCTTCATTATCGTTGTTTCTCTCACCACCACGATTCTCTCAGGTTTTGTTTGGCACACATCCTCATTTCACTATCTCTTTTCCAGTCACCATCATGACTCACTTTCCTTTCCTCCTTCAGTCCTCGAGAGTGTTGTTAGCCTTCTCCCCAAGCAACTTATCCCGGGCAACTTAATGATCTCCCACCACTCTCTGCTGAACTGTCTCAAACTATCTCTTCATCCAGCTGTCTCTCTTGCAGTCTTTTTCCCAACCATTTTTCTCTCGTACTGTGTCTCATCCAGCCAGCATCTCTCTCTCTCTCTCTCTGTCTCTCTCTGTCTCTGTCTCTGTCTCTCTCTCTCTCTCTCTCTCTCTCTCTCTCTCTCTCTCTCTCTCTCAATTTTCCTTTAACATTCACTCTTTCAGTCAGTTTCTGTCTTAGCATCTTTCTCACTTTCTGTCAGTCATCATCTTTCTTTCACTCTCCATCCTCCAACCAGTTTCTACCTCTCCATCTTTCTCCCACACTGCCTTTTACTTAACTCTGCATCTTTCTCCCTCACTCCGTCCTATGCTCGCCGTCCTTTCTTCCAAGACATCAGCCCTCCGAAACGTTCTTAATCTTCTTCCACAGCAAACTGCACCCACTCCTCCTCCCACATCGTACTCAGCAATCTAAAACTCCTCGTCTGATCCTTTGTAACATCACTTCTTTGCATCACTCTGACATCTCACATCTTGCATCACTGACATCTCACATCCTGCATCATTCTGAAATCTCACATATTACATCACTAGGAAGGTCGACGTCGAAAGATTAATGATAGTAGTAGTGGTGCAAAAAACGCCCCTTGAGAATTCGTGGGTAGTAATAGTAGTAGTAGTAGTAGTAGTTCCAACCCCAGGCTCATCAGAACGTGAAACCAGTGGACTGCAGGCCAAAACTGACCTTCTCCCGTTGACCATCCTCCTGTCGGGGGGGAGAGGGAAGGGATTAAGAGAAGTTTGTATAACCGAACTACTCCATTGCACGGTCGTGTTTGTGCCACCACTTGAAGGCGTCTTTCTTCAGCACCAGGTGTGATGGTAAGGCTACGCTGAAGGTGTAGAATAAAGTTTTCTGCCAAGACGAGGGTGTCCAAACTTTATCGCCTGTCTGCCTCAGCATCACGAATACTTAAGTTGTGGGACCGCACGAATTGTTTAGCACGTTGTCTGTCAAGAGGTGTTGATTTTGTGGCATTGGGCGCCTGGTGGCATGGCGGTAGAGCTCTAGGATGGGAAAGCGCTGCGACCCTTGAGCAACGGTTCGAGTCCTGGAGGTGACCGGAGGATTTTCTATCATGTAAGCTTTAGCAGGAGCGTAGGTTAGTCTCCAACCCTGAAATGTTCTGGACTGCGGAATCCTAACCTAGGGGGACAAGATAGAATTAACAACAACAGCAACAACAACAACAAACTAACACTACTCTCAAATACCCGACGTGTTGCGACGCTGTGAAAAACTGCATCTTTAACACTTGCTTTGGCTCTTGGTGCAAAAGGACAGACTATTTTATTCAGCAGCGGAAAATCGTCAGTACCGTAGTCAGGCGAGTCAAGTGAAATTCTCCGCCTAATAATTTTATGACCCAGCGATTCCGTGAGATGTCAGTACTCTTACATGGCAGTGCTCTCTCTCTCTCTCTCTCTCTCTTACACCTCAACGTCAGCCACATATGCGCGTGTAACTGCGGACGTGTAAGTTATAACCAGGAATTATAACTAACTTTCCCCTACGTCATTTCCGGGCTTGTCATTACCCCCTTGTTTATCACCTTGCTTAATCCCCTCTACGCCCTACGCTAATGACTTTTCCATAATTGAGGCTGTGGTTAGGAAGGAGGTGGAGGGTAATTGGGAGACGTGGGGAGCAATTAAAGGACTTCAGTGGATTAGTACGGTACTGTTTTTTTTTTTTTTTTTTTACCTGTTGACCTCGTTCGCCAGAGGCAATTAATTTCATTCTTGGTGTCTTCTAATGATTATACTCGGCTTAGATGAGAGAGAGAGAGAGAGAGAGAGAGAGAGAGAGAGAGTCTGGACACTTCCCACCCCTTTCTACGGTAATTTCTGATGCATGTGATGTTGTATAGAACATCTTCAGTATCGTTGCTAACTGCACTCTTCTGTGGGATGCAGGCAAATCACACCTATCAGTAATGTGTATTGTGTGAACGACTCTCAAAAATCAGAGGCCTGCATACACTCCCGCATATTCAGTTTTAATCATACGGTCCTTATACATCACCTTAATTAACTCGTTCACCGCCTTACCTATCACCTTAATTAGCCCATTCACCGTCCTTACCTATCACCGTAATTAAACCGTTCATCGTCCTTACGTGTCACCTTAATTAACCCGTTCACCATCCTTACCTATCAACTTAACCCATTCACCATACTTACCTGTCACCTCAATTAACCTTTTCACCGTACTTACCTGCCACCTTAATTAACCCTTTCACCGTCCTTACCTGCCATCATAGTTAACCCTTTCACCGTTCTTACATATCGCCGTAATTCTTTCACCGTCCTTATCTATCACCTTTTAATTAGGCTTTGCACCTTTAGGGATCCTTCGTAGACTGAGTAAAATCTTGTGAAGGTAGCCAGAATAAACACGACGTCCTCATATCAGTGGACCTAATGCATTACGTCCTTTTCATTGCACCTCCTCGTGACTAGGCATCATATTCTGGCGAAAATCTGGTTGTAACTCAGCATTCAGCATGGGGAGATGGTATTTTTATGCCAAGCTAAAAAGGGCAGAGTATAACATAAGCAAGTTGTGTGTGTGTGTGTTTGTGTGTGTGTGTGTGTGTGTGTGTGTGTGTCCATATACCTTCCGATTACATTGTCTGACGTTAGCCCTTCAGTCCGATTACTTTTATCCAAATTCTATATTCAGAGACTTTTATGCAGCCTAGTACAAACTTTTCGAACTTTAATTACACAAAACCTCGAGTAATTTCCTTAGTTTGAACCGAAGGATTTAGATGGAGATTTCAGTAACCCCTTCAGTACAAATGGCTGTTCTTCACTAATGTCTGAAAGTGGCAAGAACTAGCCTAGAGGTGACATCGCCGGATTCAAGAAGTTAAATGGAATCGAACCAGCATCATTAGGAATAGCAGCCAAGGACGCTTTGTTATGGTCCCAACTTTGTGTGTGTGTGTGTGTGTGTGTGTGTGTGTGTGTGTGTGTTAGTACTGTGGACGTTGTTGCTGTTGTTACGTGTATTGTTCAAGTTGATGGTGTTGTGTGAGTGTAGTTGGGTTGTGGGGGGCCATTAAAGAGCTGGGAGAGGAGGGGGGGGGTTGAGGGGAGTGGGGGATGGTGGGAGGGGAAGAGTGAGAAAGGAAATGTCGGGAGGGGAGAGAGAGGAGATCTGGGGAAGGGAAAAGAGAGAGGGAAACTTTCTTGAAGCCTCGCCGGTTTAGTAACACCCTCCTCCAGTACCACCTCCTGCCTTTGTGTCCACTTCTCCTCCATCTTATTTCTCTTCCATCCCATTTTCCTTCTTTTTCCCTCTTTCCTTTTCCCCTTGTTCTCTCTCTCTCTCTCTCTCTCTCTCTCTCTCTCTCTCTCTCTCTCTCTCTCTCTCTCTCCTTCTAATTCCTAGTCCAACTTTCTTCTCTTTATTCACTTTATTTCTCCAAACCCTTCGTCTCCTTCATCACTATACCTTTGTCATCATCATCATCATCATCATCATCATCGCCAATATCATCATCATTATCATCATTTTTATCTCATAAAACCTGCAAGGCAGGTATATATTTTCCTGTATAATATTTCATGCAAATAGCGTCGATGTTAAAAAGATATAAATAACGTATGAGAGAATATTAAGGTGAAGTATGCAAAATAAATTGCTGAGGAGGAGACGCTACGGAGCCAGCTGTAAGACGGTGATTCGGGCTACAATGGAGGTTTTGTGTGTGTGTGTGTGTGTGTGTGTGTGTGTGTGTGTGTGTGTGTGTGTGTGTGTGTGTGTATTTTCTTGGAAGGTCTAGTGGGTTCAGGCTCCCCGAATGGATATTTTAATTTCTTGTTCCTAGGTTGTGATGGGACTTAATACCCAATTAATACCTCTCAGGGATGACCGACTGGGCCCTTCCCCTTAGATGTTTCGAGCTTATATACTTCATCCACTTAAACTTGTCCCAAACTGTCATCCTTGTTCATCCCACGTAGCTCAGTGGCAGAAAAAAGAAAAAACAATGCTATGACTCTTCTGTGGCACTTCTTCGTGACTAGCATCATTTTCTAATGTTAATCTGTCGTTGTGACTCAGTTTCTACATAGAGGGATGGCAATTTTAAGCCAAGGTAAAGTGAACAGAGTATTGCTGCCTAGCCCCGGGCCCCTGCGTTCCTGATTAGGCAGATACGGGATTGGATAATGGCTGGCTGGATATTGAGTTAGCTAAGGAAGTGTCATTAAATCAGTAGGCATTGATTGGATATTGATGTAGCAATACTTCTGACAAACTTTGGGAGTTAGAACACCGTGTAATAACAACAATGATCATGGTGGTGGTGGTAGTAGTAGTAGTAGTAGTAGTAGTAGTAGTAGTAGTGGTAGTAATAATAATAATAATAATAACAATAATAACAATATTAATAATAGTAGTAATAATAATAATAACAACAATGATGGTAATGAAAAAAAATTCACCGTTCGTCACAGTATCCGTATGGTAACTGTTGTCGGCAGAATAACAGTAGTACTGACAACAACTGCAATAATAATAAAAATAATCAGACGATCAAATGAAATAAAAATTACTTAGAGAAAAAAGTGGCATCACGTACAAAGCCGCCCTCAAATTACCTGGACAGAAAACAATAAAATAGAATAACGAGCCACTATTTTTCAGGTGCAAATTACAGGTGTGCCAGAGAATATATATTAATAACTAGTACATTTTCAGACAAATATGCCGTCTGTTTTTCATTCCCCTAATTTAGCAGAATTTTAGTCATTTTGTAACTTGTTTCTAGTAGTTCAGCGACGTAAAGAAAGGAACACTGCTACAGCTCCACATCGTTCCATAGCAATGCTTCGTGACTAGCATCCTATTCAAGTATTAACCTGTTTTTACATCTCAACACGGGAGATGAAAAGGTGTCAGTTTAAGGCCAGGTTAGAGTAAAAAATGTACATATTATTCATTGACCTCAACTTGGCGATTTTAATATTTTTACCCTATTCAATTGTTAATATCTCCTTGTAGCTCGGCTCATTGTGGAACGCTGGCAGTCTTACGCCAAATTAAGGTGAACAGAGTCTCGTTCTTGCCACACTTCAGTGAACTTTTCGTGGATGGATGGAGGTACAAAACCAAAAACTTAGACCACAAAATTATATAAAAAAAATACTAGATGCGGGAACTCAAGATCCTTAGTTCTTGGTGTGGTGTGATTTGGTGAGGGAGGGTGGTATGGTGTGGTGTGATGTGGAAGGGTGATTTTGTGTAGTGTGTGAGAGGGTGTGTGGAGTGGTGTAAGAGCGTAATATAGTGAGGTGTGATGGTGGGTGATTTGGTGTGGCGTGGTGTGTGAGAGGGTGATATGGTGTGGTGTGGTGTGGTATGTGAGAGGGTGATTTGGTGTGGTGTGGTGTGTGAGAAGGTTGGTGTGGTGTGGTGTGTGAGACGGTGATTTGGTGTTGTGTTGTGTGGGAAGGTGATTTTGTGTGGTGTAGTGTGTGAGACGGTGATTTGGTGAGGTGTGGTGTGAGAGAGAGTGATATGGTGTGGTGTAATGGTAGGTGATTTGGTGTGGTGTGGTGTGGGAGGGTGATTTTGTGTGGTGTGGTGTTTGAGAGGGTGATTTGGTGTGGTGTGGTGTGGGAGAGGGTGATTTGGTGTGGTGTGGTATGGGAGGGTGATTTGGTGTGGTGTCGTGTGCGAGAGGATGATATGATGTGGTGTGATGTGGGAGGGTGATATGGTGTGGCGTGGCGTGTGAGAGGGTGATATGCTGGAATGTGGTGTATGTGGGTAATTTTGTGTGGTGTGGTGTGTGTGAGGGTGTTATGGTGTGCTGTGTGTGAGGGTGTTATGGTGTGGTGTGGTGTGAGGGTGGTCCTGTGTGGTGTGGTGTGACAGAGGGTGGTATAGCGTGCTAGTGGTGTGGTGTGGTGTGGTTTCGCTAAAAGTCTACGGGAGTAAAACGTGGCCTTCAAAAATCATTAGTGAGGGAGAAACGGACACAGCCACTCATCAAAGAATAATCGTCGACAGTAGCAACAAACAGACCTAGCCATTTAGAGAACAGGGAATTTCTGTACTCCAATGGGTTAATAGACACTGCCAAAATCGTCCTGCCGAATAGGGCTTGACAGATGAATATAATGTCAGGGGTGAACAGGAAATCGTCTAGAGCTAAGAAAAGATTAGAAAAATAACATAGGAAGAACGTGAATAATAGCAGCCCCCAATAAGTGCACAAAACCCGCGTATAACGAGACATGATCCTTTTTTAATGGGATTGGAATAGGCGGTTCCGATCCCCTTCACCCCCGGGCAGTTAGTGGAATTACACCCCACACATTCATCACCCTACACGCTCTAATACAGTACCGCACCCTTAATACCACCCCTCCGTGGCTTCATACCGGGTATTAAGAAGCGTTTTTGTATGTTGCTTTAGCGTGGATTTCTCTTTTTTTTTTTTTTTTTTTTTTTTTTTTTTTTTTTTTTTTTTTTTTTTTTTTTTTTTTTTTTTTTTGAGTGGGTTGATTGAGGGGGGTCGGGAGATTTACAGTGCTAGACGGTTGTCATGTTGCTGAATGGAGTTGAATTCCTTTTTTACCTTTATTTATTTTATATCAATTCCCAGGTATTGATCTCTGTTACGCCTTCAGGTGGTGGCACGGATATAACCAAGCGGCTGTATTACCTAGTTATACAGAAGTCCCTCAGTGGCCTGTCGGTCCCCCGAAAGGAGGAGGATTTACCGTAGGAGGATAACTTCGGCCTACATACCACCGAGTTCACTTATAAATGGGCTTGGGACGATAAAAAAAACAAATGCAACGACAGGAACAGCATTAACAGCAACAACAGCAACAACAACACTGATGTTGTGGAGTAGGACGAACACTGTCTGTTTGTATAAAGTTAATATATACGTTCATTTATCGTTTATTTTACTTTATTTTTCAATTCAGTTCCCAATCCAAACAGCAATAACAACTATGGTATAGAGTTATCATCTGAACTGCTGTCCGAAGTGAATTAGCATCGGGCCAATATTTTTACTGTATATCGGATTTTTTACCCATTGAAACCGGTGTCCTCTATTTTGTTAGTTTATTATCGCTATTTCCAGACGATTTTCCTTAGTTTAACGGAGGATCTCTTTTGGCCTCGAGGTCGTAAAGTCAATCCTGCAATAAGTAAAGTCAATCCAGCAGTAAGTAAAGTCAATCCTGCAGTAAGTAGTCAGTCCTGCAGTAAGTAAAGTCAGTCCTGCAATAAGTAAAGTCAGTCCTGCAATAAGTAGTCAGTCCTGCAATAAGTAAAGTAAGTCCTGCAGTAAGTAAAGCCAGCCCTGCAGTAAGTAAAGTGATCTGGTGGCAGTAAGAATAGAAAATAAAATTGTGTCATCGTGCCGATGAGGTTAAGGTAGTCTGATTTGTGCATACCTCGTACATTCTCTGCTCCGAAGACATTTTTTTTTTTTTTTTAATTGTTATCTTCAAAAAATTTTCTTGAGCTTAGGAGAGACTGTCGGAAATGGAGAGGATTGGAAACGGCCTTTTGTTAACCCGGTTTCTCCTCAGTTTAGCGAGATGGTCAGGAGGGTGACCGGCTTAGGTATGAAAATGCTTGTGTTTAGTATTTGGCTATGGGGAAAAAAAGGTATAGTGCATTGAAGAGGTTAGTGATATTTTAGGGATCTCCATGAAGCTAAAACATACCACATTGTTTTAGCAGAAAATAAAATGAAAAACTCCCGTCATACTTGAGTATTTAGCTTCATTATTATTATTATTATTTTTTTTTATTATTATTATTATTATTATTATTATTATTGGTACCTCGACTTTTCGTAATGGGGAGGTTACAAATAGCCTCCATTAACCCCTTCAGGACGATTAGGTCTGGACAACAAGAAATCAACCCTTTCACTCAACCATTTTTTTTTTTTTTTTTTTTTAATTCTCGTTATTTTCAGACGATTTTATTCAGCCCAGGAGAGACATTTCAAACTGGAGGGGTCGGGATGATTAACGCGTTGTGTATGACTAAGCTGAATAAAATCGTCTGGATGGAGGAAGCTTTAAAAGACGTCATTGGATTGAAGGGGTTGGGTGCCGGTATGTAAGGCACGGAAGAAACGTGAGGAGGAGGAGGAAAGGAAATCAGTGGGAGAGCTTGGTGGAGGAAGGAGGTGAAGAGGGAGAAGCAAGATGGGGTGGAAAAAGTCAGGATTCGAGGACGGGTTGTGGAGAAATGCTAATGAGGTTGTGGAGAGACTGGAGGGGAATTGAGAGAGAGAGAGAGAGAGAGAGAGAAGGGGAGGGAGGGGGATGGTGGGTAGTTAGAGCATACAATAGTTTGAAGCTCAGGTAGATCAAAGCAAGGAGGAAGGGCGAGGTTGGTAAGTACTGTTTATGAAGGAGGGTAGCGTGCCTGGGAAAAAATCTTGTCGCTGAGTTGAGCCAGAAAACCTTGGAAGTCCATTACTGAGGCTGACGCTGTTGATGGAGACGTGAGGCGATAGATAAATGAATAAAATAGTAGATAGATAAGAAATTTTACATCTTTTGGGGTAATAGATCACGTGAGCTATAATGTTACTCCTTAGCCTTTGATTTCATTATATGGAATCTTTGGAAATACAGAAATAGTTTTTATTTTTCCTATAATCATTATCAGAGTCTCAAATAGGTGACTCTAGCCTAATTATTGACTCTCCATGTACAAACTTTCTCAGCTTTTCTTGCCTCTGTAGAAAAATAATGCTCTGGTTATTCTGTTGTCCTGCATACCAGACAGTTTGATTCAGAAAAGGAATAGCCATCAAGAAGTGACAGGTTTCAAGAAATTTACCTTTAACACCTCCAGTTCGAGGGAAAAAAAGCTTTGTAATGTCGTCTGGTGGTAACAAGAATAAACTGTAAAAGTCATTCTGGGACTGAAGGGGTTAAGTATATATCACTTAACAGTATACCAGGCAGAACTTAAGGTGTGTGTGTAGACCAGAGCACAGATAGGGGCATAAGTTCATCTATTGTTTCATCTTTTGCCCGTCTCACCTTCTTCTCCTTGCTAATATTCCTAAGCTTAGAGAAGTTTGGTATGTTTCTCTACCCTTAGATGATTCAATTTTCTGTACTGCGTCAGGGAGAAAAATATCAGACGTGCCATAAGCGTGATAGTAGACAAATATCTCACTATACCAACGATTCCCGGAAAGAAAGTATCAGGAAAAAAAGTAACAGTAAAAAACGTAAGGGAAAGAGCTAATCTAACCTAACCTAACCTAATCTAACCTAACCTAACCTGACCTAATCTAACCTAACCTAACCTAACCTGACCTAATCTAACCTAACCTAACCTAACCTGACCTAATCTAACCTGACCTAACCTAGGAAAAGTTGTTACTTTTTGACTTACTTTTTTTCCTGATACTTATACCAACAGCCTCTTTATAATTTACCCTGAATTCATTGTTCTCTTGTTTAAGCTATTACGGCAGAAAATGATAGGAAAGTAACAGTTATAGCGTTTCGTGCTGACCAGACTAGATTGTAGTGTTTATCCTGATACTAAAGTCCAATTTGAAGTCTGAGTCAGCATAGATTAATAGCGCTGAACCAAAAGTTAAAGTCGTTTCCACAGACCCTGCTTTTTGTTAAGATGCCGTCCACACAGATCCTCATTCCTCTGTCTTCGCCTCTTAATCCTCATTCCTCTGTCTTCGCCTCTTAATCCTCATTCCTCTCTCTCCGCCTCTAATCCTCATTTCCTCTTTCTCCGCCTCCAATGTTCATTCCACTTTCTCCGCCTCCAAGCCTCATTCCTCTCTCTCCGCCTCCATGGTTACTTGGTGGTGATGCTGGACAACGCTAGAACCATGAACGGGAATATTACTGCCATAGTTACCATTCCGTCCATAGTGAGCACCATCCCTCCCCAACAAAGTTCACCATGAAGGGATTTCTTTTTCGTGGAGGTGAAAACTAAGCCAACTGTGGAAGCGACCTGTATCTTGAAACCCGTGAGCCTTCAGACGTCTGTTCCACCTTATTTTTGCCATTTGCTAACTTTGAAGGTCATGGATAAAGCCTTCGTCGGCCTCTTCAGTATGGGACGCATTTTCCAAGTAATAAAATCTTTTAGCAGCAGCAAGAATAAAACGAAAGAATATCCATGAAGCGACAAGAATAAAAAAAAAATGGGAGGGGGGGTATCTCAGGGTTTGAAGCAATGGTCTTGTAGCGTGTTTTAAATGATTTATCCTGTATTTTCTATTGCAGGTATGTGAAGTCTATGGAGATGTTGATGGACGTCGAAGAAGGGTATAGTTCATTTCATTTTTTATTTTATTTTATTTTTTTGAGGAAGGGGGGCATTTAATGAATTCCTTGCTGTATAGTGGCTTTGATTCCCCCATTAGGAGTGCCGGCGTTGGCATGGACATGAGTTCGAGCCCCAAGAGTTTAGTGAAAGTTTTTGGATCCTGTAATAGATGTAGGTTGCACGTATCTGTTCTTAACCCTGTCACCACGATGACTCTATGCTGTCTCAAGACGATGTTATTTAGCTTAGGAGAGACTTTGCGAGCTTGAGGATGTAGGAAGCCATCGTTAACCTTCTTTCACGGAGATATGTTTTTCTCAAAGCTGAATGAACTCGTGTGGAGATAGGAAGGGTAGGGTATAGGGCGTCATCGTACAAAGGGAGTTGAATATACAGGATCGCGTAGCCTAGCCTTGGGTTCCTACGCCTCAGAGGAGTAGGGTACTAGAGTTCTGACTGTTACCTTATATACAGTAAATGATTATAGTGAAATTTATACAGGGATTACTTACCTGATACCTATGCAGTAAATGAAAATACTACTACTAATGGGGTAATAATGGATTAGTTATTTCCTTCAATATACGGTAATTGAGTCATACCTGTGGAAATCGTTACCTGTGATTTATTGCTTATTAACGTGATTAGCTGAAAGCGCTGCCGGATATCTGTCATTCGTTATTGAGTGTAATGGGCTATATGTCATCGTTGTTATATATCTGATGCCTACGTGTTGGTGTGCTAGTCACGTGTAAATCATAGGCTTTAACGTGAAATCGATGTGGAGTGAGATGTGGGAGTATGTGAGTGAGTGAGTGACTGAGTGACTGAGTGGTGTGGACGAGAGAACAGTGTGTGGATTGATGAGTGTGGAAGAGGGAGAGGTGTGGATAGGTGTGTGAGTGAGGGGGTAGTATGGACGAGAGAAGGGTGTGTTGATGGGTAAGTTGAGACATGGAGGGAGGATGTGGAAGGGTGATGTGAGATGTGGAAGAAGGGTGTGGATGGATGAGGTGAGATGTGGAAGTAAATGACCCTCTGATGTGGCTCTGTCAGTACCACTACGACACCCATAACGTCACCCAACTTAACCTAATCTAACAGTCTAACCTAACCTAACATAACCTAATAATCTAACAGCCCAATCCTAACCAAACATAACCTAATAATCTAGCAGCGCGATTTGTCTTATTCTGACCTAATATAATCAGACAGTCTGACCTAATCTAACCTTAGCCTCCAGTTATACAACCCCCTGTCAGGAATCCCACATCACCTCCTAACCTCACAACACCCCACTTTTCCACCTACTCTACCAGCCTTTTTTTATGATGATGGTGATGATAAGTTACTATTTACATATAAGTCTCACGCTTTGGGGGATATTTTTTTTTTTTTATGAGCTGTTTAGTGACCTCATATAACGTCTTTTATTAACCACCACTTTATGACCTCCCTCTTACCCCCTACATTGTCCAGGTGCCTAACCTCTCCCAGTGACCCCATTATGACCCCTGAGTGACCCCATAATAACGCCAAAGTGACCTTATAATAATCCCATAGTTATCCCGAAGTGACTATAATGATCCAGTAATAATCCCAAAATGACCCTAGAATGACCCAGGGTGACCCCATAATAGCCTCACTGTGACCCCTTAATTGCCCCATAATGACCCCATAATAATCCCAGAAAGACCTCAGAGTGACCCAGCAGAGACGAGGTTAAGATAAAGCAAAGACTATAACCAACAAAGGTCTTAATCTCACACGATCTCCCTAACACAGCCATTAAAAAAAAAAAAAAAAAAAAAAAATTGTGGTGTATTGGGAGGGTCAGAATCTCGCTTAATTAGTTCGGAAGGCCAGGTAGGTAAGAGGATTAGTGTTCGCGACTGTACCCCTTGTAGCCTCTTTGTGTACCTGTGCTGTATCATCGCCTTTAAGTGTACCTGTGCTGTATCGCTGCTGTATTTGACGGCTCATCCGGAATACAGACACCTTTTTTTTTTTTTTTTTTCTGTCCTTGCCGTATTATTTGTGTTTTCTCTGATTCTTTTGTGGTTTGCAATCGCCCGTTTCTCTCTCTCTCTCCCCTCCTCCTCCTCCTCCTCCTCCTCCTCCTCCTCCTCCTCCTCCTCGATTCTCTAATTTCTGTCCTCTCCAGTCTATAATTTCTCTCTTCAGTCCGTAATCATTCTTGCTTCTCCGTAATTTCGCGTCTCTCCCCATTCTTTATTGTTTCTTTCTCCTCATTCTAAACCCTCTCTCCAGTCTTCCTGTCCTCACGTCTCCTGTTTCCTCACTCTCCTTTCCATGTCTCCTCATTCTTCACCCTCTGTACTTTCCCCTCATTCTGCATTCTTTTCTCGTCTTGTCATTCTAAGCTTTCTGTCTTCATGTCCCTATATCTCCTGTTTCTTCATTCTCCATTCCCTGTCTCGTCATTCTTCACCCTCTGTTCCCCTCATTCTGTATTCTGTTTTTTGTCTGCTTATACTCTTCGTCCTGTCTTCTCCCTTTTCATGCCTTCTCAGTCGATACTCTCACCTGTCATCTTCTTCTGTATTGTTTTTCATTCTTCTCTGCATTATATTCCTGCCCTCTCTCTCCTCATTCTCCTATCGCACTCCTTTTCCTTCGCCATTTTCTGTCTTTTGCCTCCTGTCTCTGTGTTCTGTCTCCCCTAATACTCCTATCTCCTCTCTTGTGTTCTCCTCTCTCCCTTCTCCCATCTCCCCGTGTCCTTACTCCGTTCCTCTCTCTCCTACTTCGTATTCCTCATTCTTCTCTCTCTCTTGCCTCCTCTTTCTCCTCTCTTACGTCTCCTCATTCCCTTCTCGCGTCCTCCTACACTATCTTTCGTGGTTCTTTCTCCGGTCTCCCTCGGTTCCTCATCAGTTCTCTCTTCTCAGTTCCTCTCTCCTCTCTTTATTTCCATTTCATCCACCTCGAATTCTCTCGTCGTTTCTCTCTTCTTCCCCTCTCTCCTCTCTCTGTTTTCTTTCTCTTCATTCTGTCGCAGCACCATTGGTCCCCTTTCTCTTTTATTTCCCTTGCGCCAGTTCTTCTCTCTTCCTCATTTTCCTCTTTCATCTCTCCAGTTCATTTTCGTCTTTCATCTTTCCAGTTTTCCTCTCTCATATCCTCATTCTTTCCTCTCTTTCCTCCTCCTCCCCACTCCTGTACCTCTCTCTCTCTCTCTCTCTCTCTCTCTCTCTCTTCCCTCCTCATTCTTCTTACACCTTCTTCCTCGCTCTACTCTCTTCAGTTTTTTCTCTCGCTTCCCTCCTTATTGTTCTCTCTCCGATTCTTCTCCCTCTCGTCCTTCCACATTCTCCTCCCTCCAGTTCTTCTCCCTCTCTTCCCTCCTCATTCTCTTCTCTCCAATTCTTTTCCGTCTCTTCGCTCCTTATTCTCCACTCTCCGATTCTTCTCCCTCTCTCCCCATCTTATTCTCGACTCTCCATTTCTTCTCGCTCTCTTCCCACCCTATTCTCCTCTCTTCAGTTTATCTCGCTCTCTTCCCAGCCTATTCTCCTCTCTCCAGTTCTTCTCCCTCTCTTCCCAGCCTATTCTCCTCTCTCCAGTTCTTCTCCCTCTCTTCCCTCTTCGTTCCCCACTCTCCAAATTTCCTCCCTCTCCCCCTCCTCATTCTGTCGCAGCCTCTTTAGAATTCCAGGCTCGTGAGGTGAAACGCCAGGACGAGCCTTCCAACTTGCTGTTTTAGTTTCTTTGGATTTGTCACCTGAAAATATACTGTTTCGCTTAAAAATTCCTTTACATTGTCTCTCTCTCCTTTTTTTTTTTTGTGTGTGGGGGGGATTGGGTCGAACGGATGAAGCAGGATTCGAACCCATGTGATTTTTTTTTTTTTGGGGGGGGGGGCGATATTTTTTGGGAGTTTTAATAGATGTTGATGCACTGGGGAATATTAAATGCGAGTCGGAGAGAGGGCAGCCTGAAATCGGAGGACGGAACGACGTGATGGTGAATCGTCTGTGGTCACCCATTCCGAGAGTAAGGATTCTGGCTATAGTTAGATGGATAGATAGACTGATAGATAGCTTTAACATCCTTTCCTATTTTTTGGGGGGAGAGGGCTCTGAACTGACAAAGCAAGATTCTTACGTGCCTGATGAAGTATTGATCATTTTTTTTTTAGCATAGGTAGATAGATTGATAGGTAGATGAGTAAATAGATGGTGTTATCACTTCTACTCACCGATAAAACAAGATCCCTGCTAGATGGTTTTAACACTTTAATGCACTTAAACTGATAAAACAAGATGCCTGCCTGTTTGGTAACGTATTGAGGCGTTTTTAACAAGATCTGACTAGCCTTTTGTTTTTATTGAAGATCTGGCTAGCCTGTTGTTTTTGTTGATGAGTTTAACAATATCCCAGTGACCTTTAACATCCTTTACATCTCTGGGGACTCCTAACCAGTGAAACTTATTATTATTATTATTATTTTTTTTTTACTCTATCATGACCCCAAAATGCCATCTCTTCGTCTTGAATGTTGAGTTGCGACAGTAAATTAAGGATAGAATATTAGGCTAGTCATGAAAAAGTGCAATGGAAAGGATGTAGAGGCGTAGAATGTGATGCTAGTTATGAAGTAGTGCTACGGAAAAGATGTAGAGCCCTAAAATATGATGCTAGTCATGAAGAAGTGCAATAGAAAGGTTGTAGAGCCATGGAATATGATGCTAGTCATGAAGAACTGCTATGGAAAGGTTGAGGAGTCCTAGAATATGATGCTAGTCACGAAGAAGTGCTATGAAAAGAATGTAGAGACTTAGAATTGTCGTTTTCTGCCGCTGAACAGCATGAAATAAACTTCAAAAGGACGAAGGAGCCAACTTTAACTTTCATGAACTGGTGTTATCCGAACCGCCTGTTGTGTATATGAATATTCTTCTCCTACATTTTTTATCACATTTCCTATTTTCCTTGGAAGTAACTGAACGGAACTGCTAAACTTAACCCTCTTTTTTTCATAATTTTCATACTCAAGCTTTCCATCATACTTTCCATGATCAGCTTAAATATATTTCTCTTACTTCCTCCCCGGGTTCATGGGAAAAAGCTGCCAGTCTGTTGTCGGTAAATTAAAAGTGTTCAGTCACGCCGTTTGCGTTACTTTCCTTTGTCGTCCTAATCTAAATTTCGAGAGCGTCCTTAAGGCATGCAGTGAAAGCCCGTGTCTCCTGCAGGCTAGTTTACGTATGCATAATGTATGTTGTACCCTCGTCCGACTTGGGTGTCTTGGTAGTTGTGCTCCTTGGAAGACACAGGTAAACTCGCAAGATAACTGGTAACTGGTATAACAAAAGATAACACAAATACTACATGAAATAGACACTCGATATTCACTGTCTAGCAGTTATTATTTATCTTTGCCATATTATTGCATTTACCTTCCTGAGTAAAGAGCTCAGTGAAAACAGCACACGTGTACTGTACATGGAAGTGTATTATAGCACAGTGTACTTGATCCCAGGATGAGATATTGGCCTAGGCTGTTTACATCTCAAACACTTTCTCCTGAGGTCTGTGTGTGGATTAACTAATTAAGAACAGCTTGAAACATGATGAAGTAGATTGCCCTCTTCTCATCTTACATTTCGTTCACGGAAGCTGTGTGATCAAGAAATTATCCCGTAGCATCATGTAAAGGATTGCTAATATTTACCCAACTGATGTGTGTAAAAGTTTAGGTACAAGAGCTTCTGTTCTACTTTATCTCTAGGTTTAGAAATGTAAGAAGGTATTACGATAGCAACTTGGTAATGTAGTATAAATGTTGGATTGCTAATAAATGTAGTTGCAAGGAATGGTCAAGGTTTAATGTATTTTTGAAGCACGTCTATATATTGAGTGGATTGTCAGAGCTTTGAGGTGAAATTGAGACCTTCGATGGCTTGATTAAGGAGTGAATGGATGTATGCCCTGTTTCGCTCTGTTAATAGTTCATCCAGTATGCTTTCCTAATCATATTTGTGGATCGCTTATACTCCACGTATTGGTGAATAAATGGGGTAGGATGGTGATTAAAACGGCATTGATGGTGGTAGAGGTTGTGGTGGTGATGATGATGATGATGATGATGATGATGATGATAATGAATTCGTATTTTTTTTTTTTTTTTTTACAGTATGGTGTGCTATTGATTATCCACCACAAAATTCCGCTTCTCAGTCTGTCCCGTTTTCCTCTGCAATGGACTCTCCCGTAGCACCTCTACCTTAGCGATTTATTTATGTGGGTAGTTAGTATTTGCCTGTATATCAGTTTTCATGTCAGACATGAAAGAATAGATATAGATAACGCAAGTGAACAGTATGGTGTGCCATGAAAAAAATAATAATAATAACTTAAGATTATAGGAAGGTATTACGTTACGGAATCGGATCGATATAAAGAAAATTAATAATGCGTAATATGCAAATTAAATAAATACATACCGTAAGAAAATAAATAAATGAGTGAATAGCTAAATAGATAAATGAATAGATGAATAAATAAATAAAAGACTACAGACCCTACAGTACTTGGTTTCCGTGTAGCGAGAAAGACTAATTCACTTTGTTAGAACTTGTGTAAAAAGTTTGTACACAAGAGGGCGAAGACTAATGGACGGTAGTTTTGGGAGTCTTTAATGTCGCCGTTTTTGCTGCAGCGCCATAATAGACTCATCTTTTGTTTCCGCCTTGATCTGGATACTGCTTTTATTTTTTTACTCCATTCCAATCCCGTGTGTGTGTGTGTGTGTGTGTGTGTGTGTGTGTGTGTGTGTGTGTGTGTGTGTGTGTGTGTAGTATTCTTGCCATCCCAGGTCGATTTTATTCAGCTTTCAAGGGTTTTTTCGAACTGAAGGGATTGGAATTGGAGTCTTCATCAACCCATTTAGTGTAAGACGCCTCCCCACAGCTGAAAAATAAAAAAAAAATCGTCTTTAATCAATTTGTTTTTATCTGATGGAACTGGGTCACTTCGACAGCGTGAGTGCTAAATCGTCCTTGCATCAAAGTCAGTTATAATTGTGAGGTTGGAATGAGTCTACATGGTTACTAGTGAAAGCACCCCTCTAGTCTCACTACACTTTGACTGAGCTTCAAGGGGTTAGAGATCTTTGTCAACTTTGTCTTGGAAGTGAAGAAGTTAAGCAGTTGGTAGAGTTTTTTTTTTTTTCTTTATTTGTCTGATGGCATCTTTCTTCACTATTTTTTTGTTTTCTCCAAGAAATTTAATTTAGTCCCTTTTTCTTTAATCTTTTTTTTTTTATCTCTCCTGCTTCATCGAACAGCTGTATCTTTCCGTATCACGCCTTCATAACCATTTCCCTCCCCATTCCTCATCCTACACCATTCCTCATCCTAC
This sequence comes from Coenobita brevimanus, assembly GCF_032717465.1. Classification (NCBI taxonomy): domain Eukaryota; kingdom Metazoa; phylum Arthropoda; class Malacostraca; order Decapoda; family Coenobitidae; genus Coenobita; species Coenobita brevimanus. The sequence goes on along the minus strand of NC_137003.1, from coordinate 42,200,198 downwards.
ACCATTCCTCACTCTTCCCCATTCCTCATCCTACCTCATTCCTCATTCTTCCCCATTCCTCATCCTACCTCATTCCTTATTCCCCATTCCTCACCCTACCCCATTCCTCACTCTTCCCCATTCCTCACCCTACCCCATTCCTCACTCTTCCCCATTCCTCACCCTACCCCATTCCTCACTCTTCCCCATTCCTCACCCTACTCCATTCCTCACTCTTCCCCATTCCTCACCCTACCCCACTCCTCACTCTTCCCCATTCCTCACTCTTCCCCATTCCTCACTCTTCCCCATTCCTCACTCTTCCCCATTCCTCATTTTCTCGTCTTTGTACCATCTTTAACACCAGGAGGCCCCACTGTATCCATCTGTAACCCTCGCTTTATGCCTTTGTAACCTCTGTAACCTCTGCATCTCACTCACTCAACCACTTCTACACTCTTAACCCTCTCTCACACCACCCTCTCGCCTCTGTACCGCTTCATTTGTAACGCCTTAGTGTATAACCATTTTGTAACCTCTTGTAAGTTCCCTCTGTGTAGCCCACCTATTACGCGCAGTTTTGTACCACGGCAAGCTCACATTTTCCCTCAGCATTCTTCACTATTGTATCCTTCCTTGTATCATTTTGTAACCTATTATTAATCCCTTCCTCTGTAACCTATCTATGTAAGTTTCAGTTCTATATCTCACATGCAATAACGTTTTCATGTTTCACTTCTCTATCTCACACTGAGTAACCATTTTGAGTTTCTGTTCTGTGTCTTAGCTCACTAACCTTTCTTTTTCGCATTCTTCACCTCCACCTTCACATCACCCTCTGGCCTTTGTATCGCCGCCTTTGTAACCCCAGGGCGTCTCCTTTGTATCCCTGAGACGTAATGGCGTGGCAATAGCGTCATAACAAAGTAGGTGGCATGAGGGATGGCCTGGCACCCTACCCCCTGTCCCACCTGCATCTGGCGTCACCATTACTCACTGTGCCAAATCGTACCCCCCCGACACTCGCTCACTCTCTCACTTTCTCTAGCTCTCACACTCGCTCTCTCACGCTGACACAATGCACCTCGTTCACCTCCTTCCCGTTCGTGTGATTCTTGGTGTGTGTGTGTGTGTGTGTGTGTGTGTGTGTGTGTGTGTGTGTGTGTGTGTGTTTGTGTGATGTATTTCTCTCTCTCTCTCTCTCTCCCTGTTTCTCACTAGGTGTATGTGTGTTTCTGTGTAATATTCTGTCTCTGTCTCTCTCTCTCTCTCTCTCTCTCTCTCTCTCTCTCTCTCTCTCTCTCTCTCTCTCTCTCTCCCCCCTTGTTGCTTACTAGGTGTATATGTGTTTCTGTGTATGATTCTATTCTCTTTCTTGCTTTATCTAAATATGTACCTCTCTTACTTTCTCTCACTCTCTCACGCGTTGACACAATCCTCCTCCTCCTCATTCCTTGCTTTATATACTTGTGTCTCTGTGATATTTCATTCTCTTTCTCGCCTTCTCTGTCTCTCTTTCTGACGATCTCTTCATTTACTTTAGTCTTCTTCTCTTGTCACTGTCTTTCTGCTCTCTCCTTTCCTCTCATTTCCGTTCTTCCTCTCTCCTCTCGTGTCCTTTTTCTTCTTTTTATTGCTCATTTTGCTTCCCCCCCCTTCTCTCTCTCTCTCTCTCTCTCTCTCTCTCTCTCTCTCTCTCTCATTAGCCCCAGACATCGTAAGTAATGGCCCTGTAATAAAACACGCGAGTTAAATAAAGGAATAACCGAACTCCAATAAAGATGAATTATCGCTAATGACCTATTACCATAAAGTTTATACACGGGAGAGCCCGGTGATTTAAGAGTGAGTGAGAGAGAGAGAGAGAGAGAGAGAGAGAGAGAGAGAGAGAGAGAGCGATGAGAAGAGAAGGCTATGACATGTTGATGATCGAATTAAACACACAGGTGGCAGTAAAAGAGAGAGAAGAGAGAGAGAGAGAGAGAGTAAAGGAATGCACGCGAAATGTGTACATAAGCAAAAACACACACACACACACACACACACACACACACACACACACACACACACACACACACACACACACACACACACACACACACACACACACACACCTCTAATCCAGGTCATGAACCATTTCTTAAAAATTCCATAACTGCTTGAAAAAAAAAAAAAAAAAAAAAAAAGGCCACTATTTCTCAATTTTTCAAGTCCCATTGTTGGTCCAGTGCAAGATTAATATTCATAATTTTTTTCGTTTTCCTTTTTTTTTTTTTTGTTCCCAGTGGTCACGATTGTCTTTGTATCTGTATTTTCAATCGTGTTTTTAATTTCGGTGTTAAGCATTTCATTCCGTGAACGCCAATCTTTTTTTTTAGTTTTGTATTATTTTATTCCTAATGTTGCCAGATGATTTTTTTCAGTAGGAGAGGGATTTATTTACTGTCGGGATTAGTGAAGGATTTATTTACTGTAATCCCCCCAGTTTGCATTAATAAATCGTCTGGAGGTATCAAGAATAAAAAAGAATCGATTTGTTTAAATTTTGTTTTGTTTTTTAGTGTTCACGATTTAATTTTTTCCTCCTTTAATTAAATGTCGTGCATATTGTTTCCCTTATTCTTGCTATATCCAGACGGTTTTACTCGTCTTAGGAAGGATCTGTGGTGGTGAGGGGGTTAGTGTAGGCTAGGTCTAACCCCCCCTCCTGTGTCCATACCCTCTGATAAGTTGAGTTATATCGTCTGAAGGGAGAAAGAATGAATAAGTATTCTGATTAAAGTGACTGAACTGAATCCGGATGAGTCAAAGTGGGACAGTGGATGTGAGTGACGTCTTTATTTTTTTATTATTTATTTATTTATCTATTCATATTTTATACTGTTTCATCAGGTTGGGAAGTAGATGTGTGACGTCTTTATTTTTTATTTATCAGTGTATTAATTTATTAGTTATTACTTCAGCTTCATACTGTTCTGTGCAGATGAACATCCTAGAAGTGATCAGATTTGGTTATACTTGTCTTTAAAAAAAATGTCAGATAAAATGGAGACAGCAGGTGTAGCACAAATAACAGGACATTTGATTGAAATAACGAAGTAGATTCCAGTTATTATTGTGACAAAGTGCGTGACAGAGAGACGCGGGAGTTTTGGATGATGAAAGTTGTGTTGCCTAATCATTTTGAAAGCTGGCCTCTTTTTTTTTTTTTTTTTTTTACACTCGGGGATGAATTTTAAACAGTATACGTTGCAACTTGTCCTTTTTGTCTTTTTTCCCTTTGTACGTATTCCAAAATTTAACCTTGTTCAGATGATGGACAGTTTCACAATGAGCGATGTTTGTATTCGTGTTCTTTTTTTTTTCTATCTATCTATCTATATACCTAGGCTGCTTCCCCCAAGGAAAGGGAGGTAGCCGAGACAGGACGACTCACTCTCCATTTACTCATCCATTCAAACACATTTATTCGCATCTTAGCCCCAAAGGGGAGAACGGACAGATCCTCACCGCACCACACCGCACAAGGGTCAACTGCACAATGCAATCAGTGACATCCGCAGCAGGGCCCGACAGCAGAACTGGTTTACCCCTGCCACATCATAATACACCCATCCCCTTACCCGCACCTGACCTGACTAGCTGATCAGACCAAATGCGGGAGAATATCCCCTCAGGGCTGCGTCATCACTTATTCATTCACAATTTCTCTCCATTTATTTCTGTCACGCACAGCCACTCTTCCTTGCTCAACAGACATCCCTCTCGCATCCAGCGCTCTCTTCACACTGTCCATCCATCCTATTCGTGGTCTTCCTCTCAGCCTTACACCTCTCACATCAGATCTAGTTATCTTTTTCACCAATCGCTCATTATCCATTCTCTCCATATGCCCAAACCATTGCAACACCCTCTGCTCAACTCTACCAGCCATCTCCCGAACAACTCCAGTTCTCCTTCGCACTTCATCATTTCGCACTCGATCCATACGCGTCACTCCACACATACTCCTCAGACACCTCATCTCCATTACATTCAAACTTTTCCTCTCTGCTACACCCATATTCCATGTTTCAGCCCCATATAATGCAGTCGGTACCACAACACCCTCATACAGCCTTCTCTTTACATCCATTCTAAGCGAACGACATTTAAACACTTTTTTCATTCCTCCCAGCACCTTTCCTACTTCATTTATTCTAAACTTCACTTCTGCATCTATTCTTCCATCCACAGCAACATGTGCCCCTAGATATTTAAAACAATCTACCTCCTCAAGCAACTCACCATTCAAAACTATATTCATCCCCTACCATCTATCAACCTCGTACACTTCATCACTTTACTCTTATTCTCATTTACTTTCAATTTCCTCCTTTCACACACCCTTCCAAACTCCTCTACCAACTGTCTCAATCTCTCCTCTGAATCAGTCACCAGTGCGGTATCATCTGCAAACAGCAGCTGCTTCAGATTCCACTCTCCTCCATCAACATTTACCAGACTCAGACCACCTAAAACTCTTGCATTCACCTCCCTTACAACACCATCCATGTAAATATTAAACAACCAAGGCGACGTCACACATCCCTGTCGCAGCCCCACTCTCACGGGAAACCAATCACTCACAGCATTTCCCACTCTTACACACGCTCTACTATTGACATAAAAACTTTTCACCCCTTTTAGTAACCTACCATCAAGTCCATACAATCTTAAAACAGTCCACAAAGCCTCCCTATCAATTCTATCATACGCTTTCTCTAAATCCATAAATGCCCAAAACACATCCTTGCCTTTCGCTAAATACTTTTCACACACTTGTCTCACAGCAAACACCTGATCAACGCATCCCCTCCCTCTCCTAAAGCCACACTGCTCATCACTAATCACTCCCTCTGTACCCTCTCTAACTCTCAAAATTAACACTCTACCATACACCTTACCTACAACACTCAACAGACTTATACCCCTAAAGCTAGTACATTCATACTTATCACCCTTGCCTTTATACAACGGGACCACACAAGCACTTGCCCAGTCAATTGGCACCATACCTTTCTCAAAGCACACATTCAACAATCTTACTAACCAGTCAACAATAGTCACTCCACCACCCTTCAGGCATTCCACAGCACACCCATCCAAACCTGCAGCTTTCCCTGTTTTCATATCCTTTACTGCTTTCTCCACTTCCTCCTTAATGATTAATAATTGTGAATGGATTTGCTTTCTGGTGAATGGATTTAATTCTTTATGGTTTGTTGAAAAAAATAGCTGGCATTCAGAAACATGGGAATTTTTTGAAGAATATTTTCAAAACTTTCGTTCATTGTTTCAAAATGGAAAGTCGGATGGTTGTAATGTTTTGATTCACAGTACGGTATGTTTTTTTTTTTTCTTACAGTTCAGATGGTTTGGCTATGTGGAGAGGATGGAGAGCGAGAGACTGACGAGAAGAGTGTATGTGAGTGAGGTGGAGAGGGGGAGATGGTGGGGGAGGCCAAGGATGAGATGGAGGGATGGAATGGAGAGGTATATGAGTGAGGGAGGGGGTGAGATGGGAGCAGGTCAGTGAAATGGCGGGGGACAGGGCGACATGGAGGCGATTTGTTTGTGGGCAACCCTTGCGGGATTAAGGCGTCTGGCAATAGATAGATAGATAGACAAATGAGGTCGAAAATCCTGGGAAGAATTTTTAAAGTTTCGCTCACCATAAGGATGGAATGACGGATGCTTGTAATTTTC
>NC_137003.1:42134471-42189471 GCF_032717465.1 Coenobita brevimanus | reverse complement strand
ACCACTTCCTGCTCTCTCTCTCTCTCTCTCTCTCTCTCTCTCTCTCTCTCTCTCTCTCTCTCATTTATACACTGTCGGATTTCACTGAGTTATTTATCAGGAGGTGAAAAGGAGCAGAAACCAGATGTGACGTTGCTCAAATTACTGCCCTCTCCCCCTCCTCCTCCCCCTCCCCCTCCCTCTCCCCCTCCCCCTCCTTATATTCACCTTCCCTCCCTACACCTCTCTTCTCAGCCCTCTACATCTGTCTTTCCTCATATCCCCTCCCCATCATCTCTTTCGCCACTTCCTCCCCTCAATCGTTTTCCACCCCTGCCTCACTTCCCCAGCCCTCCATACCCCCGTCCTATCTCCCCCACACCCGTCTTCCCCAGCCCCAGGCCCTCCTTCCTCCCCCTTCCCCCTGCTCGGTTACTTCACATCTACATCCCTCTTCCCCCCACACCTTCCTCTCCGTTCCTCTTGTCCCCTTCCCCCTCCCCCCACATTCCCACACACACTCCCTCCTCATCCCCTCCTCTCCCCCAACACCCCCTTCCTCTCTACCCACACCTCTTCTCCATCTCCCCCTCTCTATGCAGTTTTTCTCCCTTTCCTCACCCCGTAAGCTTCCCACATCACCCTCCCTCCCTCCTCTCCCCCTCATCTCATCCCTCCACCCCTCAACCCCTCTCTTCTCTCACCTCCCACCTCCGTCCAAGCCTCCTCATCTCCTTCTCTTCTCCCCTCTCCCCATCCCCTAACACCCCCTCTGTCTCCTCCCGGCCTCCCCTCCCCCTCTTTGGAGACAAATGACGTGCGTGCTGCGTCACCTGGAGTTGATGTTGGTAATAAGGGGTAACTCCTCTGTGTGTGCGTGCGTGTGTGTGTGTGTGTGTGTGTGTGTGTGTGTGTGTGTGTGTGTGTGTGTGTGTGTGTGTGTGTGTGGAGTGGTAAATTGTGTGTGTGTGTGTGTGTGTGTGTGTGTGTGTGTGTGTGTGTGTGTGTGTGTGTGACGGGAAGGTTATGGACTACGGGTTGTAAAATATGTTATGGTCTGTGGTTTATTTGTCTTTTTTAGTATTATTTCTTTTTTTTATAGTTCGGATTTTTAATATTTTTTGGCTGTGGATTTGGAACTGTAAATTTCTTGGCGGTTCCCAGGTTGATCATTTATATCCTTAGTTTATTCCTTTGCGTGTGTGTGTGTGTGTGTGTGTGTGTGTGTGTGTGTGTGTGTGTGTGTGGTTTTGGAATGGGTTGAAAATTTTTAGGGATTTTGTGGTTTGTGTTTTTCTTTTTTGGTTTTTGTCTCGTTTTCTCTGGATTTGTTATTTTTTGTCTTTTAGATATGGATTAAGAACTATAAAATTTTCGAGGATTTTCAGTTTTGTTTTTCCCTTATTTTTAATTTTGCTGGATGCTCTCGTTTCGTCCCTTGATTTTTTTTTTAAGTATTTATGGGAATTTTATGTTTTTTCCGTTTCTTATCTTTATTTATTGTTTTAGTGAATTTTTGTTTCGTCTTCTCTTTGTTTATTAAGGTACTTTCGTGTGCATATTATGTGCCATGGAATGTTTACGGTAGTGTGTGTGTGTGTGTGTGTGTGTGTGTGTGTGTGTGTGTGTGTGTGTGTGTGTGTGTGTGTGTGTGTGTGTGTGTGTGAGGGGCTCGTGTTGGTTGGTTTGTTTTACTCTTGCACTGCATCTTTGTTGTCATTTTTCTTTGTCGTCTTCATTCGTGTTTATCGTCTTCATCTTCAGTCGAGTATATTTGGTTCATCTCCAGCGTCTCTTTGTATTATTCATGCCATTTATTTCCTCTTTGTCCGCGTCACCTTCTTTTCGCCTTTATAATCGTCGTCAGACCATTCAGTCAAGTCTTCTGTCTTTTTATATTTTTTGTCTTCATCTTTAATCACTTTTACTTTCTTCCCCAGTCATTTTTCCCTCTTCCTCTTCAGCTCCTTTATCCTCTTCCTTTTCAGCCCTCCTAAACTCTTTCTCTTCAGTCGTATTGTCCTCTTTCTCTTCGCTCTTTTCATCCTGTTTATTTTTAGTCTCTTATTTTTTCATCTTTTGTTCTCCTTATCGTTTTTATCTCTAGTTTCTTCCCTCACTTCCAACTCTCGTTTTCATCTCAGGTTCTTCATTTTTACCTCATTCAACTAGTTTTCCTCACCTGTTTTCCTCACCCAACAGCTTTCTTCGCCTTTTTTTCCTCACTTTTACCACCCCACTCCACCGCCTCTCTTTCCTCCCTGATTCTGCATAAATTCCCCGCTCCGCCTCTCAAGTCCTATTCGTTCTGCGTAAGGAAACAGAAGTAGCCCACAAAGCACTAATCCCGAGCCCACCATCCACCCCCCAATGGCCACCTGGAGACAAGAAGGCAGGTTATTATCTCAGGAGCTTATGCAGGAGGTGAGGTGCCGTGGTCTCCCTCATGAAAGCTGTGTGTGTGTTATTATTTTGATGCCAGATTGTGAGAGACTTGGAAACCGACTGAGGCCAGGATGAAAGGAGTTGCAGAGATTGAAGGTCAGTGTTACATATGATGATTTAACCTCAATGCAATAAGTAAAATTTGCATGGAGGGCCTGTTTTATCATATCTGATGCCACAGTTTTGACATACCTGGAAAGAGACTAAAACCAGGATTAAAGGAAATGAAGAGGTAGGAAGCGACTGTCTCGTATGATAAAACAAGTTCAAGGCAACAGATAGTACGTGTTCTAAAGGAGAGTATCATCCCCTTTACAGCTCAAAGCATTCTGGAACATGGACGAAGTTTTGTGATATATAGGCCACCTATGTACTTATTATTACCCTTAGCTTATGTACATTTTGTTAAGGGGTCGCGTTTCCCTTCTCCAGCGTGGTGTCTCCCAAAAATGGAAAAAAAAAAAAAAAAAAAAAAAAAACTCATTCACTCACGTGCATTCAGGTGTTTTTTTAGTGCTCGAAATTGCATAACAAGGCAGTAAAAACAAGTAATATGAAGTGTGAACTAACTAGGTTCATCTGTGTTTGCAGAATTTGTTCCCTTTTTAAATCTATCGAACCCAGGTGAACAATATATTTTTGCCAAGTGTACTTTATACCGTAAGTCCGGGATGGCAGTTCAGTATACAGCTGATCACTGTGGAATTGTGTTTCTTGGTCAGTTTTTTTCTTTCCTTCCGCTTGTGAACAACGTTTTATACATATATATATATATATATATATTTTAAATATATGCTATATAGATTATCCATGAAACAATATATATTCTATCTATCTATTGCCAGACGCCTCAATCCCGTTTGAGGTGGCCACAAACAAATCGCCTCCAAGTCGCCCTGTCCCCCGCCATTTCACTCCCCTGCTCCCAACTCACACACCCCTCTCTCATATACCTCTCCACCCCATCTCTCCATCTCATCCTCGGCCTCCCCCTCCCTCTTTCCCCCTCCACCTCACTCACATACACTCTCTTCGTCAGTCTTTCACCCTCCATCCTCTCCACATGGCCAAACCACCTCAGTGTGTTCCTCATAACGCTTCCTATCACATCCACATCAACACCACAACGCTCCTTTATATCCTCATTCGTCAGCCTGTCTCTCCATGTGACTCCACAGGCTCCTCTTAAATAACTCATTTCCACTGCTATCACTCTTGACTTGTGTCCTTCCAACAACGTCCAAGCTTCACTTCCGTACGTTAGAGTTGGTATCACAATACTGTCATGTAGTAACTTTTTCACTTCCATGCTCACTTCCCTGTTTCTTATCACTGCTTTCAAAGAACCAGCAACCTTTCTTCCCTGCTGTACTCTTTCAAGCACTTCACCCTCCAAACCTTCATCTTTACTCATCACACTACCCAAGTACTTAAACGTACTCACATTTTCCAATTCCTCACCATCCAACCTCGCTGTACATTCACTGACTTCACCTCTCTCAAAGACCATCACTTTACTCTTCCCTACATTCACCTTTAGATTCCGTTTCTTACACACTCTCTCAAACTCATCCACCAGGCCTTGCAGCTCCCCTTCGTCTTCACTCAACAACACAGTATCATCTGCAAACAACAGTACAGGGAGTTTCCAAACACTATCCTCTCTCACCAGGGCCACTCCAACATCCACTACCCTACCTTGAACCTCTTTTATTACCCCATCCATGTACAGATTGAACAACCATGGAGACATGACACATCCCTGTTTCAACCCAACTTTCAAAGGGAAAAATTCACTTAGTTCACCATCCACACGCACTGCAGCCTTCGCACCATCGTACATACTCTTCACAGCATTCAACAACTTCCCATCTACTCCATATATTCTTAACACTTTCCACAATCCTAGTCTATCCACCCTGTCATATGCTTTCTCCAAATCCGTGAAAGCCGCATAGAACTTCTTTCCCTTCTCTAGAAACTTTTCCACTAAAGATCTGAGAATGAATATCTGATCTACACAACCTCTTCCCTTCCTAAAGCCTCCCGGTTCTTCTCCAACTAATATATATATATATATATTGCTGGAAGTATATAAAACTGTAAGTACCGTAAATAAGTAAATATATATATACAGAGAGAGCGAGAGAGAGAGAGAGAGAGAGAGCTGAAAGAACAACTCAGCCTACATGCCATGGGCTGGAGGCTAAGACAGAAAGGTCTAGCCACGTTACCCCCTCAAGGGAACACTGCAACACACTGATAACCTCCAGCCAGACCTCCAGCCTTCACACACGGCTCCGGTGGCGGCCGTGGAGACAGTCCGGATATGAGAAAAAGAATACCTGGCCCGGGGAATAGGAGGCCCGGACAGAGAGAAGAAGGATGCATCAAAGAAAACGAATGGAGAGCCGCATAAAGAAAAAGGACTGCATCAAAGAAAACGAATGGTGAATACTAAGCCACCGTGAAGAGAGGAGACCATCGTTGACAAAGGAGATTTCGTTGCACCTCTTCCTCTGCGATGTATTGTAGACTAACATTTGAACCTGGTGTTGCTTGGATCAACCAGGTAACAAAATTTTCTGTACTGTACACACACCATGGACAACATTCCTCGATTTACCCAGTAAGGTTTGTCGTTGGCCATTCATTCCACCTTGTCAACACCCAGTACACACCCCAGCTACACGGCGACACCCACTAATACTCATACATAGATTTAACGGAGAAAACTGTGGATATGTAGGTTTTGGCTGTCGGCGATAGTACTGTCCCTGCCGCAGTACCCGCGTTCAGTTCCAGCGCTGCTCGTGACCCACCAGTCCTGCATTTAAACTTACCTCTACGAAATTGAATGCCTTTATCGTAATCTTAGTTAATCGTAGGGGGACCTAGGGAGGGAGACCGCACGTCTTCCTTGGACTGCGCTTCCTCCTCGTATTCCCAAGTGCGCCTGACGGCCTCTTGTGCCTGTAAAAGCGCCCACACAAACTTCCATTCCTTAAAAATCTTTGGAAATTTCTTGCCTGGTTGGGGTTGGGATTAAGGCCTGCATCCTTTTTTTTTTTTTTTTTTTTTTTTTAAGACCCCCTTCCCCTCCCTAAGCGTCGTTTCTGTGGCTTTTTTTTTTTTTTCCTTTGTGGCCGTTCATAATTTTGCGTTTTTTTTTTTTTTTTCCCTGTGACGTGGGTGAGGAGAGTCAAGGTTGGGTCCCCTTCACTCTCCACTGTTGTCCATATGGTGCGTGTCTGCCCCTTAGGCTTTATCTGTAGCCTTGCAAGACACTGTAGCTTGAAAATTGGACACACACACACACACACACACACACACACACACACACACACACACACACACACACACACACACACACACACACACACACACACACACACACACACACACACACACACTGATGATATCCTCCTCTATGTTAACACTAGCTCCTGTGACTCTCCACGATATCAGCTGCATAAAATCATCTAACATTTCCCTAGAACAGAATATATCACTTGTCTTAAAAACAAAAGGGTTAAAGGTATAAAAGACGAAAGTATGAGACGAATATAAATAGACAGCTTAGTAGAGAATATCAGGGTCAGTAAAAAAAAAATGAGAGAGAGAGAGAGAGAGAGAGAGAGGTGCAGACACAGCAAGAGAGACATTTACCGAGAGAATCACATATTCGTAGACAAGAACGACAGAAGAGAGACCGAAGAAATAGAGCCGGGAGCATCAGACAGAAGAAGAGAAACATTTAGTCTGATATCTCGAGACAACTTGAATAAAAGAGACACACAAAGGGGAAGGATGCATCAGGAAAGGCGAGTGGAGAATATTTGTGTCAGTTTGGAGAGAGAGAGAGAGAGAGAAGAGCACCGAGCCATTGTGAGGGAAGGTAAAGACAGACTGCCAGAAGAAAGAGTCAAGAGGAGCGAGTCTTTTGGAAGGAGAGAGAGAGAGAGAGAGAGAGAGAGAGCATCAGTCACACCACAGGAACCATCACCTTTCCTTTCCACCTCCCCAGCAGCAGTCAAGAGCAAAGTAATGTATCATGCACTATACTGTCTCCTAAGATGGTGGTGACGCCTTACACACACAGGACTGTCCGTTTATAGGTAGTCCATTGGTGTTTTAATTACTCCAGTTATTATATTAGAGTTAGCAGTGCCGTATAACTGATTTATTCCTAACATGCTAACTTATTTATTTCTGACATGCTAGCTTATTTATTCCTAACATGCTAACTTACTTATTCTTCCCATGCTATCGTTCGTATTTCATACTTACTGACGTTTTTATTCGTAACATGCTAACGTTCTTATTTCTAACTTGCTAACGTTCTTATTTCTGACATGCATCATTTTTTCTAACATACTGGAATATGAATTTTTAGATTGGGAGTCAGTGTTTTGTGTAGGTGTTTGTGACCATTTGAACTTTTGTTTTAAACGATAAATATTTCCAACATTTTTTATAATTGCATCGGAGGATCTGGGACGTTATTACCCGAGTCGTGAGGCGCTGACACTCCACAGTAAATAAATAAATAAATAAATAAATAAATTGGTAAATAAAGAAATGGATGAACGAAAGGTTGAAAGAAAAAGAAGAGATAATGGAAATGGAAGTTAATATATAGTGACCCAAACCATGAATTCCAGTATTATTGAACCAAAAATAGAAGAAACAAGTTGATGAGAAGATTTTAAATTTGTCTCAGGTAACCCCAGGTGGTTCATCTTGTCTTGAGCTGAAATAAAGAAGTTTACCTGTAGGGCATAACACTTCGTCCTTACTTCTCTTACCTTTTCTCTCGTTCCCTTTCTCTCTCCCTCCTCTCTCCTCCTTCCCTCTCTCTCCCTCCTCTCTCCTCCTTCCCTCTCTCCCCTCCTCTTCAACCCTATTCATCTTCCCTCCACTCCTTCGCGCCCTGTTCATATTTCCTTTCGCCCTACTGCTTTCCCTCTCTCAAGTCTAACCACACCTCTCCCCCTCTATCTCGCCCACTGAGTCTCACCGCATCTCTCCCCCTTCTGTCTCTGCCTCTCCATCCCTCACTCTGTGTCTCACCCCCTTTTTTTCCTCCCATCAATCTCTACCCCACTCTCTCTTCCCCTGTCTCTCACCCTTTACCTCTCACTGTTTCGTCCCATTTACACTACTCAGCCTTCTCTCCTACTCTCATCCTCCCTTTCGCATCTCCATCTCTGTCTCTCACCCACTGTTTCTCCCCCTGTCTCTCCCTCTGTATCCCTCACCTTCTGTTTCACCCCCTCTGTCTCTCCCCTTCACCTCTGCCCACCTCATCTCTCACCACCATCTGTTCCCCTCCATCTCCCCTCTCCATCTCTTACCCCCCGTCTCGCATCTCTAGCTTTCCCCCCCCTCGTCTCTGTCTGTCTGTCTGTCTGTCTGTCTCTCTCTCTCTCTCTCTCTCTCTCTCTCTCTAGTTCTCTTCCTCCTCCCTTCATTAATTTTCATTGCCCTTCCATCTCTTCCTCCCCTTTGTCTCTCAACACTTTCCCACATCCTACTTTTTCTTACCGTTCTTCCTCTTCACTTCGTATCCTTGCCTTATCCCTCCTCTTCCTTTAACCATCAATTATCTCTTCCCTCGTTTTCATCTTCTTCGTTCATTTTCTCCCCTTCTTCCCCTCCCCCCAATTCTCCCTATCCTCCCCAGTCCACTTCTCCCTATCGCCGTGTTTATAGTATTCAATTTTCCCAAGTTCTCATTCATTGTATTCATATATCTTTCCTTCCTTCCTTCCTTCCTTTCTCCTCCTCCTCCTCCTCCTCCTCCTACCCTATTCATCTTGCCTTCCCACCTCTGGCCCAATTTATCTTCCCTTCCTCACCTCATCCCACTTCCTCCTCCTTCCTCCCCAGTCTTTCTCCTCCTCCCATCCTCCTTCCCACCCTTCCTCACCTTTCCCATTTTCTAGTCGTCCTTGTCTTCTCTTTCCAGCCCTGTTCCTCATCTCCCTTCTGCCTTCTTCCTCTTCTCCCTCCTGTCCTCGTATTCCTCTTATCCTCTTCTTCCTCCTGGCCTCTTCTCCCTCTTATCCTCTTCCTCTTCCTATCCTCCTACCGGCCACTTTTCCCTTCCTATTCATTGCACCCTTATCACCTCCCCTTCCTGTTCTTCACATCCCATCCCTTCGTTCTGTCCTCCTCCTCCTCCTCCTCGCACCACCCCTGAACATCCACATTGTGCACTGTGTAGTCCTCTTTTGTCTACAAGACACCCGTAAACTTAACGTACGGTACCCGTACATAACGTCGCGTCATGTCATTATATTTTTTCAGTTTATTCAATGCAAATAAAGTAATGTAAGGACAGATTAGGATCTGCACAGATAGCCCTGAGTTAACGGTCACTACTCTTACTTTCGACCTGTGATAGGCTGTGGATCACTGAGGGTCCCTGTTAGCCAAGTAACCACCATCGGGATTTTTTTTAATGTACCAGGGGTCACTGGTTCAGGAGGAAACTTGTGTACTTGGCCCACATGGGAGAGTTCCTTGTCTCAGTGGAGTGAACGGAGCTGGGGCCTGATTGACTGCTGCCTACCGTAAAAGCGTCAGGCAAGGCGGGCATACCGCCTCTGAACATCCACACTGTGTACTGTGCAGTTTCCACGTTATGTCCACAGACGCCCTGTTAACTCAACGTACCCGTTCATAATATCATGCCGTAGTTATTAGTTTATTTGATTACATTCTCTTGCAGGTTATTCAGACTGGTAGCTTATAGATAAAGTATGATAGAATGTGACTTTTCCTTTCCAGTATTTTCTGTGAAATTTCCGGTCAGTTTTTCCATGCTGCATGGTGGTTTTTCTCACTTTTTCTTGGAGGGTCAGAAGGTGGGGGGAGCCTTCTTGCTTTACTATCCTTATCCTTCAGCATGGTGAGTTAGATCTTGTAGTCATAATCTACTCTGTGAGAAGCAGCCTCGAAAGAACCATAAGGTCTGTTGCTGTTTGCTTTTCTTTGTATTCCTCCTCCTCCTCCTCCTCTTATACCGAATACTTAATTATATCTCATCCATTGTACTCTCCCTTCCTCTTTCCCTCCCTTCCTGAAGTTTTCTCTACCTCTCCTCCCCATTCCCTGCCTTTCTCTCTTTCCTGCCCTATTTCTCCCCTCTTCTTTCCATTTTTCTCGTCCCTTCTCCTTTCTTCCCTCTCCCTCTCAAGTCTCGCCTTTGTCTGCTGTCTCCCTCCTTTCCTCCTTCTCACTCTCAGTCTCCCCTACTCTCCTCCTTCCCACTTATTAGCCTTCCTCTCCTCCCTTCGTTCTGTTTCCTGCTTTCTCTTCTCTCCTAATCCTCCCTCCCCTCCCCTCTCCTCTCCCTCTTCCCCCTCCCTTCCTGTTACTCCCGTCGTCCTTCATTAGCTCCCTTTTTCGCTCTTATTTCCTTCTCTCCACCTCCCCCCGCTCTCTCTCTCTCTCTCTCTCTCTCTCTCTCTCTCTCTCTCTCTCTCTCTCTCTCTCTCTCGTTCCTCAGCTCAACCTCAAATACCTCCCCTTCCCCCCCCCATCTCTTTCCTTCCTTTCTCCCTTCACCCGTATCTTACCGCTTCCCCTCCTCTCTCCTCTCCCTCTCTTCCCCTCCTCTCTCCCTCTCCCTCTCTTCCGCTCCTCTCGCCCTCTCCCCCTTTTTCTCCTCTCATCCTTCAACATCTCCCCTCCTCCTCACCCACCCTGGCTTTGACATAATCACCCCTCACCCTCCCTCTCCCTCTCCCCGACCCCTAGAAATTTATAACACCTGCCCAGTCCCCCCTCCCCATTCCCCTTCATCCCTCAACGCCCTCTCTTCCCCCTCATCCCTCAACCCTCCCCCCATCCACACTCTTTGCATTGAGGGACACAGCCAGGCGAAGGATATATGTGTTCAGGAGACCGGTGTAATAGTAGTAGGGTATTGAGTTGTCGATGTGTGTGTGTGTGTGTGTGTGTGTGTGTGTGTGTGTGTGTTTCAAGGGAGCGCATCACACGCCCACACAAGCAGGAGGACTCATGGATCTACGCTTGCATACACAACGGGTAGCTTCCAACTGCACGAACGAAATTAAGTGTTGACACACGTCTGCATATGTAAAAGTACACATGCACACAAACATACGTGTAGGCAGAGAGAGAGAGAGAGAGAGAGAGAGAGAGGTGCTCATAATTACCAAACCTACACATCCTGCTCACACATATATACTACTTAATCCCTAAACACACACACACACACACACACAAACACACACACACACACACACACACACACACACACACACACACACACACACACACACACACACACACACACACACACACACACACACACACACACATCAGCTACTCCCTGGATAACTTCTGGCCGACAAAGTTAGAACACGAAATGAAGAGTGCGTGTGTAGAGTTAGAGCGGCTGCTTCACACTCCCACAAACTCACTCTACCTCGCTCTCACTCTCCCTACCCTCTTGTCTCTCCCTGTCTTCTGTCTCTCTCCATACCTCCCTCTCACCGTCCATACCTCCCTCTCGCCATACCTCCCTCTCACTCTCCATACATCCCTGTCTTACCCTCTCCCTTCCTACTCTCCCTGCCCTCCACTCTCTTCTTATCTTCCTTGCACAAAGAAATTTTTAAGTATTTGATATTCCTCGTTACTTTTGTGGTGAATGATAGACTGGTAATGCATTTCTTTAACAGTTCATACAGCAGTGATTATACATTTTTATATTTCCGTATTCTACTCCTCCTCTACACGACTTTGAATGAATGAATCAGTTATTAGAAAAATCCATACATTTCATTTTGTGCAGTATATTGAGTGACAAGAGCTGTGATTTTTTTTTTTTTTTTTTTGAGAAAATTTAAAAGTAAAATGCCAGAAAGTAAAACATTCCTTAAAATAATAAGATACAGGTAGGATAGGACCAGGTACTCCTTTTTTAATCAGTGAAAAAAATAAAAGATAATAGATTTCGGAAGTGACTAAAGTTATAAGATTTAAGAACAGAATCGGCTAAAACTCAGAACAATATACTTGGCAGCTGTCCGATTGATGCCTAGTTGCCCTTGAGAATAAAAGCCTTGATGAAAGTTTTAGTACGGATACTGATGTGTGTGTGTGTGTGTGTGTGTGTGTGTGTGTGTGAATGAAGTAGTACATATTTTATCAGCTTGTAGACAAAGTCGTACTCGTATCCAGTCCACATTATTGTTATTGTTGATATTTATTATTATTACCTCCGCCAAGGAGGTTATTATTTCTCCCCTGTCCTTTTGTTTGTTAGTTGGTTGGTTGGTTGGTTTCTGGGCAACATTACACGAAAACTACTGGACGGATTTCCACGAAACTGAGTCGAAGAATTGGCTTTGGCCCAGAATGCACTCCATTAAATTTTGGTGCGGATCCGGATAAATGTGCGAATCCAGGATTTTTTTTTTTTTTTTTCTTTTCACTTTCTTTAACATTGCGCGATAGGGCGTTGGCGGAGGTATGCGCTCTACTGAGTGCTATTCTAGTTATTATTATTATTATTTTTTTTTTTTTTATTATTATTATTGTATTTGACTTTACGCACGGTAAAAATTAATCACACCTCATCTCCCTTGTCACTGAATGGAAATGCTGCTCTTTTATCCCCGTCGAGACTAATCATTCAGCCAATACATTATGAAGAAGAGTATTCGCTCAGTAAAGAATTTCAGAACATCAGTCTTATGGATGTTCTGTATTCAATAACGCCTTCCCACACTCTCTCACTCGCTTTCTTCAGTCCTCATTATCTCGCTGTGGAGGGATAAGATGGAGCTTTAAGTATCCCCTCACGACCAGGCTTCTTTAATGGGTAGAATAGAATCATGTGGGAGGAACAGGACTTGGTATAAAAGGACCTCCTCTCACAGTATATTACCTCATTTATAACCTATCCTATTACAAGCAGCCTCGATAGCATATTAGATAGGTCTGTTACTCTTTGCTGTCTTAATATTAGTAGGCTACTTCATCACACACACGTCAGCCCCACTTCGTATCCCCACACAATATTTACTTCATTTATAACCACCCCTTATAAAAAGCATCGTTGAAAGTGCCAGTAGGTATGTTACTGTTTGCTTTCTTCTATTTTACTTCGTCACACTCTACGTAACTCTGCCTCACTTCACACTTTCCATACTCCCGAACTTTACGTAAGTTTGGCATCTGTGGCACTTTCCCTACCTCACACTCTCCCTTTACCGCGAATCCATAAATCTTTGTGCATTCCGATTGTCATGTCCATTAACTTCTTGGCTAGTGTTGAATTTATGGTGTTATTTTCGTCGAATTGATAAGTAGAAAATGTTGGGAATAGGAAGTGGGTGTGGTGTGGTGTTGTTGATGTTGTTGTTGTTATAATCATCAGCTCCAACTATTAAAAAGTTGGTTGGCTTGATCGAGACGAAGATTTTAGTAATAATAATTATAATAATAATTATAATAAAAGAAAAGTATTCGGGAGCGGAATGCTAATCACCCGCCAGAAATGCTGTTGACCAAGTCCAAGATTTTGGCCACACTTGATACCCTAAAGGTTTCAGGTTGATTGCTCGAGCCGTTAGTGAGATATAATGGTGCTAAAGGCGGGCGATAAAAACTAGTTGTCCTTGACGTTGACTCCTATTGCCCATTTTCGAACTCGGCCAAGATTTTGGACATATCTTGATACCCTGAAGGTTTCTTGATGATAGTTCAAGCCATTCATGAGATATAATGGGAACAGATACACACACACACACACACACACACACACACACACACACACACACACACACACACACACACACACACACACACACACACCGGCAAAAACAATATCGCTCAGCCTTTACAAGGCAGAGCGATAATAAAAATATCCAGCAAACATGGCCACACCTCCACCCTCTTACACACCCTCACACTAGTGAATATCATTGTCGTCGATAAAATGTCGTTTGTTGACAGACAGGAACATTTCAGTAAAAGTTTCTCTCTCTCTCTCTCTCTCTCTCTCTCTCTCTCTCTCTCTCTCTCTCTCTCTCTCTCTCTCTCTCTCTCTCTCTCTCAGGGTGTCATGGCTTCCTCCCAGCCGAATAATTCTGGCCAGCATTCTCGTCGGTTAAAGAAACTCCCTAATACTTTTTCCTTAGCGAATTATTATGTTTATGACACCTTGCTGTCCTCCTCTGCGTTTCGTAAATTTGTCTTATATCGCCTCACTGTACGTACATATCGTACAAAAAGGATATGAACGATCCCTATCTACAATAAATCGCTCAGTAGGTGATGTTAGGGAGCGCCCTTACCCGACGAGAATACTGGCCATAGTCTGACGGTACCTGGAAAATCGTACCTGTATACTTCCGGTCATGATTGGGTAAACTGTGACTCGTATGACCCACCATCAGGTAAATAGAATCGCCAGGTGCTAACTAGGATACAATTCTAGAGTTGTGGCGACCAAGAGAGAGGTAAAAGGAGCAAAATATAATTTCTAACAATTTCTAAGCATAGAACTAGTAATTTGGGTCAGGCACGCGAGTCCTGGTTAATCTCTTCACTTCGAGCATGCGAGAATGAAATTGGCTGTGAGTAAACGAGTAAGTGAATAACTACGTCTGATAAAAAGAATTTATTTTTAAACTGGAGCACTTTCATAAAGGAGAAGGAAAGTCAGTTTTATGTAAGGTGTATTATTATTATTATTATTAATATTATTATTATTATTACACCGTCATCATCATCATCATCATCATCATCATCATCATCATCATCATCATCATCATCATCGTCATCATCATCATCATCATCATCATCATCATTTATTATTTTATGATTCCTTTTGCGTGAAATCATTACACTGATATAATATTAACCATAGAAATGATGATTAAAAACTAGACGAACAAGAAGTAAGGTGAACACTAAAGCAAGATCGAATGAGAAGTGGAGGGCAGTATTAAACGAAGAAAAACGTAAGATAAGACGACTAACGAGGGAGAAACGGCACACAACATTACCATTATATACTCTCCTCCCTTGCAGTTAATCCGGGTTGTTAAAAATCCCCGCTGCTCATTATTAACAAGGCAATTAAAGACGCTGATTAGTGGAGTCCCCCCCCCTTAACCTCTTACTTTCTTCTTCATTAACCCTTTCAGACCGAGCGTGTCTTGGTGTATTCTTAATCTTATTACCTACAAATAAACTAGGGAAGATATTTTGTACCAAAGAAGTTATTAAAGTCTTTATTTAGCCCCTTTATTTAGAAAAGTCTCTCCAGTAAGGAAATGAAAGACTATGACATTAAAGAGAGCCCCTTCACAACGATGGATTCTATTAATATATGTTTTTGTTGCTGCCAGACGACTTTGACTCAGCTTAGGGGACACTTTATAGAACTGGAGAGGTCACCACACACACACACACACACACACACACACACACACACACACACACACACACACACACACGTCAGCTACTCCCTGGATAACTTCTGGCCGACAAAGTGAGAACACGAAATGAAGAGTGTGTGTGTAGAGTTAGAGCGGCTGGTTCACACTGTTACTAACTCACTCTACCTGGCTCTCACTCTCCCTACCTCTCTCTCTCTCTCTCTACCTCTCTCTCTCTCTCTCTCCTCTGTGTCTCTTCGTACCTCCCTCTCACTCGCGATACCTCCCTCTTACTCTCTATACCTCCCTCATACTCTCCATACCTCTTCCGTCTTACCCTGTCCCTCCTTACTCTCCCCACCTACCACTCTCATCTTACCTTCCCTGCACAAAGAAATTTGTATTTGATATTCTTCGTTATTTTTGTGGTGAATGATAGACTGGTAATGCATTTCTCTTAACAGTTCATACAGCAGTGATTATACATTTTTATACATCTGTATTGTACTCCTGTTCTAGGCGACTTTGAATGAATGAATTAGTTATTAGAAAAATCCATACATTTAATTTTGTGCATTATATTCAGCGATAAGAGCTGGGATTATTTTTTTTTTTTTTTAGAAAATGTGAAAGTAAAATGCCAGAAAGTAAAACGTTCCCTAAAATAATAAGATACAGCTTGGAAAGGACCAGGTAATTCTTTTTTAATCAGTGAAAAAAGGTATTAGATATCAGAATTGGCTAAAGGTATAAGATTTATGAACAGAATCGGCTAAAACTTAGAAACAATATACCTGGCAGCTGTCCACCTTGATGCCCAGTTGCCCTTGAGAATAAAAGCCTTGATGAAAGTTTTAGTAGATACTGGTGTGTGTGTGTGTGTGTATATATATATATATATATATATATATATATATATATATATATATATATATATATATATATATATATGCGCGCGCGCGTCTGCATAAAGTAGTGCATATTTTATCATCTTGTCGAAAATATCTTACTGGTATGCAGTCCACATTATTGTTATTGTTATATTTATTACCTCCACCAAGGAGGTTATGTTTTCACCTCTGTCCGTTTGTTTGTTGGTTGGTTGGTTGGTTTGTGAGCAAGATTACACAAGAACTCCTGGACAGATTTCCACGAAACTTGGTCGAAGAATGAGCCTTGGCCCAGAATACACTCCATAAAATTCTGGTGCGGATCCGGATAAAGGTGCGGATCCAGGATTTATTTATTTTTTTCACTTTCTTTAACATTGCGAGATAGGGCGTTCGCAGAGGTATGCGCTCTAATGAGTGCCATTCTAGTTATTATTATTATTATTATTATTACTATTATTATTATTATTAGTAGTAGTAGTAGTAGTAGTAGTAGTAGTAGCAGTAGTAGTATTATATTTGACTTTACGTACGGTGAAAATTAATCACACCTCATCTCTCTTGTCACTGAATGGAAATGCTGCTCTTTTATCCCCGTCGAGACTAATCATTCAGCCAATACATTATGAAGAAGAGTATTCGCTCAGTAAAGAATTTCAGAACATCAGTCTTATCGATGTTCTGTAATCAGTAACGCCTACCCACACTCTCTCACTCGCTTTCTTCTCTCCTCATTATCTCGCTGTGGAGGGATAAGATGGAGCTTTAAGTATCCCCTCACGACCAGGCGTCTTTAATGGGTAGAATAGAATCATGTGGGAGGAACAGGACTTGGTATAAAAGGACCTCCTCTCACAGTATATTACCTCAGTTATAACCTATCCTGTAACAAGCAGCCACGAAAGGATATTAAATAGGTCTGTTACTGTTTCCTGTCTTAATCTTCTTTGTAGGCTGTTTCATCACACAGTACTAGGTCTGACCCAGTTCGTAACCCCAGACAATATTTACTTCATTTATAACCAGCTCTTATAAAAAGCATTCTTGAAAGGGCCAGTAGACATGTTGCTGTCTCCTTTCTTTCACTGTTTTAACTTCATCGCACTCTACGTAACTCTGCCCCACTTCACACTCTCCATACTCCCGAACTTTACGTAACTTTGACATCTGTGGCACTTTCCCTACCTCACACTCTCCCTTTCCTCGAATCCATAAATCTTTGTGCATTCCGATTGTCAGGTCCATTAACTTCTATAGTAGTGTTGAATTTATGGTGTTATTTTCGTCGAACTGATAAGTAGAAATTGGTGCTGGAAATAGGAAGTGGGTGTGGTGTGTTGTTGATGTTGTTGTTGTTGTTGTTTTAGTGATCCCACTATTAAAAATTAGGTTGCCTTGATCGAGACGAAAATTTTAGTAATAATGATTATAATAATAATAATTATAATGAAAGAAAAGTATTCGAGAGCTGAATGCTAATCGCCTGCCAGAATATGCTCTTGGCCAAGTCCAAGATTCTGGTCATATCTTGATGCCCAGAAGGTTTCATGTTAATAGGTCGAGGCGTTCATGAGATATAATGGTGCTAAAAGCAGGTGCTAAAAACTATCTGACCTTTTGCAGCCATTTAGGTGATCTATACTTGGTCCCGAGTGCCCATTTTCGAACTTGTCAAGATTTTGGCCATATCTTGATACCCTGAAGGTTTCAAGTTGATAGTTCAAGCCGTTCATGAGATATAATGGGAACAAGAACACACACACACACACACACACACACACACACACACACACACACACACACACACACACACACACACACACACACACACACACACACACACACACACTGGCAAAAACATTATCGCTCAGCCTTTACAAGGCAGAGCGATGATAAAAATATCCAGCAAACATGGCCACACCTCCACCCTCTTACACACCCTCACACTAGTGAATATCATGGTTGTCGATAAAATGCTGTTTGTTGACAGACAGGAACATTTCTGTAAAAGTTTCTCTCTCTCTCTCTCTCTCTCTCTCTCTCTCTCTCTCTCTCTCTCTCTCTCTCTCTCTCAGGGTGTCATGGCTTTCTCCCAACTGAGTAAGTTAGGCCAGAATTCTCGTCGGTTAAAGAAACTCCCTAACACTTTTTCCTTGGCAAATTTATTTTGCTTATGACACTTTATTTTCCTCTTTTGTGTTTCGAAAATTATTCTGGTATCGCCCCACTTTACGTACATAACGTACAAAAAGGATATGAACGAGCCGTATCGACAATAAATCGCTCAGGATGTGGCGTTACGGAGCGTCCTAACCCGACGAATATGGGCCATAGTCTGACGGTTCCTGGAAAATCATACCTGTGTACTTCCGGTTAAGACGGGATAAACTGTGACTATTAAGCTCCTATGACCCACTATGAGGTAAACAGAATCGCCAGGTGTTAACAAGGAGACAATTGTAGAGTTGCGGCGACCAATAGAAGGTTAAAAGGAGCAAGGTATCATAATTTTCTAACAATTGCAAAGCTGAGAACTAGTAATCTGGGGCAGGCACGCGAGTCCTGGTTAATTTCCTCACTTCAAGCATGCGAGAATGAAATTGGCTGTGAGTAAACGAGTAAGTGAATAACTACGGCTGATAAAAAGAATGTTTTTAAACTGGAGCAATTTCATAAAGGTGAAGGAAAGTCAGTGTTATGCAAGATTTATTAGTATTAGTATCACACCACCACCACCACCACCACTATTTATTGTTATTTTATGATTCCTTTTGCGTAAAATCATCACACTAACTGTTAAAAATTATAGCCGTAGAAATGAAGATTAAAAAACTAGACGAACAAGAAGTAAGGTGAACACTAAAGCAAGGTCGAATGAGAAGTGGAGGGCAGTATTAAACGAAGAAAAACGTAAGATAAGACGACTAACGAGGGAGAAACGGCACACACCATTACCATTATATACTCTCCTCCCTTGCAGTTAATCAGGGTTGTTAAAAATCCCTGCTGCTCATTATTAACAAGGCAGTTAAAGACGGTGGTTAGTGGAGTCACCCCCACCCCCCCTTAACCTCTTACTTTCTTCTTCATTCACCCTTTCAGACTGAGCGTGTCTTGGTGTATTCTTAATCTTATTACCTACAAATTACTCTTTAATAATTAGGGAAGATATTTTGTACCAAAGAGGAAAAGTCTCTCCAGTAAGAAAATGAAAGACTATGGCATTAAAGACAGCCCCTTCACTACGATGGAATCCATTAATATTTGTTTTTGCTGCTGCCAGACGACTTTAACTAGATTAGGAGACACTTTTTAGAAGTGGAGAGGTCAACACACACACACACACACACACACACACACACACACACACACACACACACACACACACACACACACACACACACACACACACACGTACGTCAGCTGCTCCCTGGATAACTTCTGGCCGACAAAGTTAGAACACGAAATGACGAGTGCGTGTGTAGATTTAGAGCGGCTGCTTCACACTCCCACGAAGTCACTCCACGTCGCTGTCACTCTGCCTACCCTCTTGTGTCTCCCTGTCTTCTGCCCCTCTCCATACCTCCCTCTCACTCTCCATACTTCCCTCTCACTTTCCATACCTCCTTCTTACTCTCCATACCTCCCTTTCACTCTCCATACCTCCCTCTCACTCTCCATATCTCCCTCTCACTCTCCATATTTCCCTCTCGCTCATCATACCTCCCACTTACTCTCCATACCTCCCTCTCACTCTCCATACGTCCCTCTCACTGTCCATACCTCCCTGTCTTACCCTCTCCCTCCTTACTCTCACCACCTACCACTCTCTTCTTGCCTGCCCTGCACCAAGAAAATTAAGGATTTGATTCTTCTGGTTACTTTAGTGGCGTATGATCGATTGGTATTTTCTTTCTCTTAACAGTTCATGCAGCAGTGATTATACATTTATATAATGATGTATTGTTCTCCTCTACACGACTTTGAATGAATGAATCAGTTATTAGAGAAAATATACATGTAATTCTGTTCAATATATTAAATGATCAGAGCTGTAATTATTTATTTTTAGAGATATAAAGTTAAATGCGTGAAAGTAAAACGTTCCCTAAAAATAGTAAGATACAGGTTGGAAAGGACCAGGTACTCTCTCTCTCTCTCTTTTTTTTTTTTTTTTTATAACTAGTGAAAAAATAAAGTGATCAGATTTCAGAATTGGCTAAAGTTATAAAATTTTAGAACAGAATTGGCTAAAAGTCAGAGAAATATAGCTGGCATCTGTCTACCTGGATGCCTACATGCCCATGAGAATAAAAGCCTTGATGAAAGTTTTAGTAGATACTGGTGTGTGTGTGTGTGTGTGTGTGTGTGTGTGTGTGTGTGTGTGTGTGTGTGTGTGAAGTAGTGCATATTTCATCTGCTTGTGGAAGATGTCGAACTCGTATCCATTCCGCATTATTGGTAGGGTAGGGTGGGGTATAAAGCCCCCCTTAAGGCAAAAGGCCTGCTGCATTTAAGCTATTTGAGCTATTCATCTGACACCGGTTTTGCTAGAAACCTTAGTTAATGGACTACCATTGCTGAGATTTTTATTCACCTATTACTATTTTGTAGGGGTGAAATTGTGTATTACAATGGAAAGAAGAAAAGGGCCTTTTACCCCAGGCCAGGGGTAAAAGGCCCAGGGGGTGGGCTTTTTACCCTATACTAGGAATTATATTAGGTATCAATAAAACAATACTTTATATACTGAATTTCTATATCTATTTTGTTGTGAGACGTAGAAGATAATATTTAGTGCCCAAACAATTAGAAAATCATTCATTTTGAAATAAAATTAAAGCTCTTAGTTTCTTCTAAACAGTATGAAAGCAAAAACCTTCTCTATGTGAAAGAAAATGATTTTGTATGAGCCTTGGAGAAACATTCTTTGTTGCATCCGAACTGATCCTTACTCTCTACATATATTTTTCAAATACTGAGCCTACTTAATAACAAATAAATGGCCTTCTCTTAAAATATTTTTCAATTACTTACTGATACCAAATAAATGAGCAAACTGAATTGTAGTTTCCGTTTTATAAAAAACATGTAATTAAGGAAAATTGTATTTCTAAATCTCTGCTAGGACTTTACATAATCAACATAATAACTTAACATTATCAATCTTCGTCAGATTCACAGTTGTGACAAACATACCAATCAAAGCCAGGTGTGCAGTCTTCATGTGACCACTTCTTGCATGAATTACACCGCACCCACTTTTCAGAGGATCTGCTGCTACCATAAGGTGCTCCACATACTAAGCAAGGCCATTCTTCATCAGAAGAAGAAACTGGGCTTGGAATTTTCTTCCTTTTCTTTGGTGCTTTTCCTTTAGCTGAGGTTTTAGAAGTTGCATTCTTATCAAGCAGTTGTTTTTTGTAAGGTGATGATGTTATGACCTCAGAATTCTGTGTTTTCCTTTTCCTAGTTTGCTTCTCACTTGGTTTGGGGGGGCTACAAAGACTTGTAAGTAACCTCCTGGCTTCACCGTCTTTGGACGTTCCAGCTTGAGGCTCTTGTGTGTTGGAATCGCAGGGATCATTAAGTGATACATCACCAATGTTACTGCTAGTAGGAATGTCTTCCACATCTTGATTCTCATTTGAAGGATCATTGTTGTTATTCTTGTCTTTGCTAGCAGCAGTGGGTGGTGGTTCTTCTGTTAACTGTGCTGCTACGAAGTCCTCATCTGTAAACACATCATCATTAAATGGCCAGATGCCTGTTGCTCTAAAACCATTAATGGCCTTGTCAATAGTGGCTGTCTTCATGTATGCAGTGCCAAATATTTCTGCCACATTAAATTGGGAAATGCGCTTGCCAGCATTTGCAAGCATCCAGTTGTCTGCTGCTCTGTTGTAGGCAGCCTTTAATGACTTGAAATATGATACTGCAAGAGGCTGCATCTTGTGAGTACAGTGAGGCGGCAGAGTTATCAAACCTATGCCATTTTCTCTTGCAAAGTCAATGGCAGCTAGAGTTTTGTGACTGTGGTGCCCATCTAGAATTATAATGTGCCTGTCATCTTGAGTTGGTTTTGCATGGGTAACAAAATGTTGCAGCCATTGTAAGAAACAATCATCATCAGACCATCCATTAGCAGTGCATCTTGAAATAGATCCAGGTGGGCAACCAGTCATTAAAAGTGGTGTCATCCTTTTACGGGCAAATACAAACATTGGGGGAATATATGCTCCAGCTGCATTAACTGCACAAAGAACGGATGTTGTCTGTCCACGTTCAGCACTAGTTATACGTCCAATTGATTTTGCTTCTTTTGTTGCCACAATGTTACATGGATTCTGCACATTCTTTATACCTGTCTCATCCATATTCCACACCTGTCTTGGACTGTAGTTACCCTTCGATAATTCATCACGATAAACTTTGAAGAATTGGTGAACCTGAGGACGATTAAATCCTACCGCTCGTGCCATACTAGTAGCCTCTGGTTTCCTGATTGATAGTGTTGGATTTCTTTGGAGAAATCCTGCTAGCCAATCTTTTCCTGCCATCTTTGAAGTCTTACAAAATCGATGGTCGATCTTCATTTTTTCAGCAAAATCAAAAGCAAGCCGCCGTACATCAATAGGTGTGAGGCCAAACAGAGCCTTTTCCATTGCAAGGATATGAGAAACTAACATAGCCTCAAGATTTTCATCAAAGTCTGGTCTGAAACGACCTAGCAGTGCTGCCCCAGGATTCTTGACTTTCCCATCCCGATGTCGTCTAAGAGTTTTGCAAGGGATGCCATAATTTTTGGAAACAGTTTTTAGTGGTGTTCCATCCCGAATTGCTTGCAACGCATCCTGTAGAACTCTGGTCCCATACGAAGCACGGTTTGTCTTCCTTTGGTATACACGTGGCATCTCTTACCTGAAGCACAAAAAAAAAAAAAAAAAAAAAAAAATATATATATATAGTTTATTTAACTAAGCTGAAGAAAATAGACAACAAGCATATAAGTTATCATACAATAATCTGTAATACGGAACATAGTATAGTAAAACCAATAAAGCAAGTAATTATAAACACCCAATACTAATGAGGGTTAAAAAGCCCCCACGTGGGGTAAAAAGCCCCCTAGTGGGCTTCTTGACCCACAACACAGTAGGCCTTTTACCCCAAACGCCATATTGGTGTAAACGAAACACCACAACTAAACAGCACTATATTCAATTGTGAATTGCACTGCAAAGCAATCTTACGTTCCTAACCTCTCTATCTATACCCACAATGTTAATATTGCATGCAAAGCATATGCACAAGATATCACAAACATATCCCTATACTTACATGAAATGTGGTCAAAGGAGAAAAACACGTGCTGCTTCCTTCCCCGGTCATCTGTTACTGATTTGTTAGTGTAGGGAAATGCCACCAGATGGTGTTGATCCCTTGATCAGCTGACTAGGATGAATAAGTAGATAATAGAGGAGGAACAAGGGGGGGGCCTTTTACCTCACATGGGCCTTTTACCCCACTCTACCCTACTGTTGATATTATTATTATTATTATTATTTTTTTATTATTATTAATTATTCTTATTCTTATTATTATAATTATTATTCCTGTTCTTGTTCTTGTTCTTCTTCTTCTTCTTCTTATTATTATTATTATTATTATTATTATTATTATTATTATTATTATTATTATTATTACTGTTATTACTATTATTATTATTATTTTTTTTATTTGACTTTACGTACTGTAAAAATTAATCACACCTCATCTCTCCTCTCACTGAATGGAAATGCTGCTCTTTTATCCCCGTCGAGACTAATCATTCAGCCAATACATTATGAAGAAGAGTATTCGCTCAGTAAAGAATTTCAGAACATCAGTCTTATCGATGTTCTGTAATCAATAGCGCCTACCCACACTCTCTCACTCGCTTTCTTCAGTCCTCATTATCTCGCTGTGGAGGGATAAGATGGAGCTTTAAGTATCCCCTCACGACCAGGCGTCTTTAATGGGTAGAATAGAATCATGTGGGATGAACAGGACTTGGTATAAAAGGACCTCCTCTCACAGTATATTACCTCAGATATAACCTATCCTGTAACAAGCAGCCTCGAAAGGATATTAAATAGGTCTGTTACTGTTTGCTGTCTTAATCTTCTTAGTAGGCTACTTCATCACTCACTACTAGGTCTGCCCCACTTCGTAATCCCACACAATAATATACTTCATTTATAACCACCCATTATAACAAACATCCTGGAGAGAGCCAGTAGATATGTTCCTTTATGCTTTCTTTTTCTATTTTACTTCACCGCACTCTACGTAACTCTGCCCCACTTCACACTCTCCATACTCCCGAACTTATGTAACTTTGGCATCTGTGGCACTTACCCTACCTCACACTCTCTCTCTACCTCGAATCCATAAACCTTTGTGCATTCCGATTGTCAGGTCCATTACCTTCTTGACTAGTGTTGAATTTATGGTGTTATTTTCGTCGAATTGATAAGCAGAAATTTATGTTGAGACTAGGAAGTGGGTGTGGTGTGTTGTTGATATTGTTGTTGTTATAATCATCAGCTCCCTCTTTTAAAAAATAGGTTGGCTTGATCGAGACGACGATTTTAGTAATAATTACAATAACAGTAATAATAATGAAAGAAAAGTATTCGGGAGCCGAATGCTAATCACCTGCCAGAATATGCAGTTGACCAAGTCCAAGATTTTGGCCATATCTTGATACCCAGAAAGTTTTATGTTGATAGCTCGAGCCGTTCATGAGATACCATGGTGCTAAAACCAGGTGATAAGAACTTGCTTATCTTTTACAGCCATTTCGGTGACCTTGACCTTGACCCCAAGTGCCCATTTTCTAACTCTTCGAAGATTTTGGCCATATCTTGATACCTTGAAGGTTTCTAGTTGATAGCTCAAGCCGTTCGTGAGATCTAATGGCGGACGATAGAAACTAGTTGACCTTTGGCAGCCATTTTGGTGACATTGACCTTGACTCCGACTGCCCATTTTCGAACTCGGCCAAGATTTTGGCCATATCTTTATACCCTGAAGGTTTCATGTTGATAGTTCAAGCCGTTCATGAGATATAATGGTAACAAGTACACTGTGGTAACAAGTAGACTGTAGCACCAGTCTAGCAGGGCAGTACTCCCGAGGTGGATGGAAAGCTGATGACAGGGAGTGCTGGAGCTCCCGTTTCATCAGCCCTCAGGACTAGTTCCTGACCATCCCCCTTTGCTGAACTTTTTCAGTGTCTCAGTTACACAGAGAGTAGGCCAGCATGCTCTCCAGTACAAATTCTCTATCTTCACCAAACTACATGCACAGTACACACTACACTTCCTATTCAAAATTCACCAAAAATGGCGTCAATTCACCCAGCCTCGGAGTCCCCAGGGGGGGGGACCATAAATGCCCCCGCCATCTGCCCCTCTCCCGGTGACGACTCGAGGTGCCTGGAACCACTGTCTGACTCTCTTCTTCTACATTTCTGCAACATTCGCGGCCTTTCATCTAACTTTCGCTCTGTTGAGCATCACCTCTCCTCCTCTAAGCCTCACCTTCTTTTTCTAACGGAGACTCAGCTGTCTGAGGCAACTGACAGCAAACCCTTTTCTGTATCCTCCTACTTTCTCTATACTCATTTCAAAGCCAAAGGTGGCTGTTGTGTATACATACGCAACGACTTATCTTGCTCTCGTGTTCCTGAACTTGATTCTTCTGAATTCTCCACACTCTGGCTTCGGCTTTCCTGTCATTCTCTGACTAAATATATCTGTGCTGTTTACTTATCCCCTAATTCTACTGACTATCAAAAATTCTTCGACTATCTTACTTCTACGATGGAACACATTCTGTCCATTTCTCCTTTCTCTGAAATCTCCATTCTTGGAGATTTCAATGTTCACCACCACCTTTGGCTCTCCTCTCCTTTCACGGATCCACCTGGTGAACAAGCCTACATCTTTTCTATCCTTAATGACCTAGAGCAGCTTGTACAGCACCCTACCCGTATCCCTGACCGCCTTGGAGAGAGCTCCAACATACTTGACCTCTTCCTCACTACTAATCCTTCTGCTTACTCTGTTAATCTTTTCTCTCCGTTGGGCTCCTCCGATCACAACCTTATTACCTTAACCTGTCCTATCACTCCGGTACGGCCTGTGGACCCTCCAGGGAAACGTCGTCTGTGGCATTTTGGAGCCGCGGACTGGGAGGCCCTCAGGCAGTACTTCTTTGATTTTCCCTGGAATGATTATTGCTTCCATGGCCGGGAGCCATCTGAGTGTGCCTTGCGCATTACGGAGGTTATTCTCTCGGGCATGGAAGCATACATTCCTTTCTCATATCCTTTGACTAACGCAAGAAAGCCTTGGTTTAATCACGCTTGTTCTAATGCTGTCCGCAACAAGGAGAAGGCCTACAAAAGGTACCGGAGCCAACCCACCCCTGAATCACATAATCTTTATGTTTCTGCCCGGAATCGTGCTAAGTCTGTCCTTCGCTCTACTAAAAATAATTTCATCCATACTAAATGCTCTCAACTCTCCAACTCGAATTCTTCCCGCTCCTTCTGGCACCTTGCCAAAAATCTTTCTAACAACTTTACCTCATCATCCTTCCCTCCTCTTTTCTACTCTGATGGTTCTGTAGCTATTTCTTCTACTGATAAAGCAGATCTCTTCGCACAGACTTTCTCCTCCAATTCCACCTTAGACGATTCCGGTGCTGTTCCTCCATCACTTCCCCCCTCTGACTTCCTCATGGCTGACATTAAAATGTCTTCAGTTGATGTATTTTCTGCCATCACTCGCCTCAGTACTAACAAGGCATATGGGCCTGATGGGGTCCCTCCTGTTGTTCTCAAGAACTGTGCTTCTGTGCTTACACCCTGCCTAGGCAAACTATTTCGCCTTTGTCTGTCAACTTGTACCTTTCCTTCTTGCTGGAAGTTTGCTCTCATTCAGCCAGTCCCAAAGAAGGGTGACCACTCCCAACCCTCCAAATATCGTCCAATTGCTTTAACGTCCTGTATTTCAAAAGTTTTCGAGTCAGTTCTTAATAGAAAAATTTTAAGGCATCTTTCCTATCACAACCTTCTTTCCGATCGTCAGTATGGGTTCCGTCAGGGACGCTCCACTGGCGATCTTCTCACCTACCTTTCAGACTCCTGGTCATCCTCCTTTCGGGACTTTGGCGAAAGCTTTGCCATTGCACTTGACATCTCAAAGGCTTTCGATCGAGTCTGGCATAAATCTTTAATTTCCAAACTGCCCTCCTACGGTTTCTATCCTTCTATCTGTGCCTTCATCGCTAGCTTCCTTTCTGGTCGTTCTATAGCCGCTGTTGTAGACGGCCATCGTTCTTCTCCTAGATCTATCAACAGTGGTGTTCCTCAGGGCTCTGTCCTATCACCAACTCTCTTCCTTTTATTCATCAATGATCTTCTAAGCTGTACATCTAACCCTATCCACTCATACGCTGATGACTCCACCCTTCACCTTTCCATTCGGTTCCCGCAACGCCCATCTCAACAGTTACTTCAAGAAACAAGGGATGAGGCTATGGCACACCTAATGTCTGACTTGGCTCATATCTCTGACTGGGGTAAAAATAATATGGTTGTCTTTAATGCATCTAAGACTCAGTTCTTACACCTATCAACCCGACAAAATCTTCCACAGGTATACCCACTAATGTTTAATAATATTCAGCTTAATCCTGCATCATCCTTGAACATGCTTGGGGTTTCATTTACTCGGGACTTATCTTGGAAAGATCATATTGCATCTCTTGTAAAATCTTCTTCCAAGAGATTGGGTGTGCTAAGCCGACTCCGCTCTTTCTTTACCCCTGCACAATTGTTGACTCTATACAGGGGTTTTATCCGCCCCTGTGTGGAGTACAACTCTCATGTGTGGGGAGGCTCCCCACATACAGCTCTTCTCAATAGGGTGGAGTCAAAGGCTTTTCGTCTCATTAACTCTCCTTCTCTTACTGACTCCCTTCAACCTCTGTCTCTTCGCCGCACTGTTGCATCTTTATCTCTTTTCTGTCGCTACTTTAATGGTCACTGCTCCTCTGAACTGTCTGCTTGCATTCCTCCACCTCTACGACGGGCGCGTAGCACCCGTCTGGCAGCAAACTCTCATCCCTTTTCTGTCCAACTCTCTAATGCAAGAGTTAACCGTTACTCCCAGTCTTTCATTTATGCAACAGGTCAGCTCTGGAACTGTCTCCCTCTGTCTGTATTTCCTGCTGCCTATGATCTCCAGTCTTTCAAATGTAGTGTGTCCAGGCATCTCAAAATGATCGGATCTTGAATTTGGCTCTCTATTGTATTTTGTTTTTCTCTTGGAGGGAACTGTTACTGCGGGCTCATGGCCTTTGGTTCCTTCTTCCTCGCATAAAAACACACACACACACACACACACACACACACACACACACACACACACACACACACACACACACACACACACACACCGGCAAAAACATTATCGCTTCGCCTTTACAAGGCAGAGCGATGATAATAACATCCAGCGAACATGGCCACACGTCCACCCTCTTACACACCTTGACACTAGTGAATATCATTGTCATCGATAAAATGCCGTTTGTTGACAGACGGGGACATTTCAGTAAAAGTTTCTCTCTCTCTCTCTCTCTCTCTCTCTCTCTCTCTCTCTCTCTCTCTCTCTCTCTCTCTCTCTCTCTCTCTCTCTCTCTCTCTCTCTCTCTCTCTCTCAGGGTGTCATGGCTTCCTCTCAACTTAATAATTTAGGCCAGTATTCTCGTCGGTTAAAGAAACTCCCTAACACTTTTTCCTTGGCGAATTGTTTTGCTTATGACACATTGTTGTCCTCTTTTGTGTTTCGTAAATTAATGTATTATCCCTTCACTTTATATACATATCGTACAAAAAGGATATGAACGATCCATATCTACAATATATTGCTCAGTAAGTGATGTTAGGGAGCGCCCTTACCCGACGAGAATACGGGCCATAGTCGGACGGTACCTCGAGAATCATACCTATGTACTTACTGGCATGCAAACTGTGACTATTAAGCTCCTATGACCCACCATCAGGTAAACAGAATCGCCTGGTGTTAACTAGGAGACAGTTGTATAGAGTTGTGGCGACCAATAGAAGGTTAAAAGGAGCAATAATTTTCTAACAGCTGGAAAGCTGAGAGCTAGTGATTTGGAGCAGGCACGCGAGTCCTGGTTAATTTCCTCATTTCGAGCTTGCAAGAATGAAATTGGCTGTGAGTAAACGAGTAAATGAATAACTACGTCAGATGAAAAAAATATTTTTTTAAACTGGAGCACTTTCATAAAGGAGAAGGAAAGTCTGTGTTACGTAAGATGTATTATTATTATTATTATTATTATTATTATTATTTTGTGGTAGGTGGGTGCGCTTACCATCCAGTCACTCATTGTAGTGCTGCTCTCGGGTGTC
This sequence comes from Coenobita brevimanus, assembly GCF_032717465.1. Lineage (NCBI taxonomy): Eukaryota > Metazoa > Arthropoda > Malacostraca > Decapoda > Coenobitidae > Coenobita > Coenobita brevimanus. The sequence continues at coordinate 42,160,234 of NC_137003.1, read as the reverse complement.
TGCCCTGTCCTCTCCTCCGTCCTTCTTTCCTTCCATCATCTTCTGTCTTTCTTTCCTTCATTCTTTCCTCGTCTTTCTGCCTGCGGGTGACTTTACACTCCCTCTTCTGTCTTTCATTCCTTCATTCTTTCCTCTTCCTTCTGCCCGTGGATGACTCTACACTGAGTGACAAGCCAAATGGTACACCAGGAAACCATTTACTACGCTGGGTGGTAACCATATAACCAAATTTTGGCGCCTGGTGGTTTAGTGGGTAATTATTGTGCTCCAATCGGATTGAGCCGGTGAAGGTTTATATCCAAGGGGTGGTTGGGGTTTATTGCTCACGTAATGCCACTCAGGGATGAGTGAGGCTGGTCACTCTCATCTTAAATGTCGGGACCAACTGCCTAGCCCCGGGCTCCTACGCTCCTCATGGGGCAACGTAGGATTGGATGATAGATGGATGGATTATTATTATTATTATTATTATTATTATTATGAAACCACCACCACGAATACCATCATCATATCATCATCATCATCATCATCATCATCATCATTTAATATTAGTTTATGATTTCTTTTGCGTGAAATCATCACACAAACTCGAATTCTTCCCGCTCCTTCTGGCACCTTGCCAAAAATCTTTCTAACAACTTTACCTCATCATCCTTCCCTCCTCTTTTCTACTCTGATGGTTCTGTAGCTATTTCTTCTACTGATAAAGCAGATCTCTTCGCACAGACTTTCTCCTCCAATTCCACCTTAGACGATTCCGGTGCTGTTCCTCCATCACTTCCCCCCTCTGACTTCCTCATGGCTGACATTAAAATTTCTTCAGTTGATGTATTTTCTGCCATCACTCGCCTCAGTACTAACAAGGCATATGGGCCTGATGGGGTCCCTCCTGTTGTTCTCAAGAACTGTGCTTCTGTGCTTACACCCTGCCTAGGCAAACTATTTCGCCTTTGTCTGTCAACTTGTACCTTTCCTTCTTGCTGGAAGTTTGCTCTCATTCAGCCAGTCCCAAAGAAGGGTGACCACTCCCAACCCTCCAAATATCGTCCAATTGCTTTAACGTCCTGTATTTCAAAAGTTTTCGAGTCAGTTCTTAATAGAAAAATTTTAAGGCATCTTTCCTATCACAACCTTCTTTCCGATCGTCAGTATGGGTTCCGTCAGGGACGCTCCACTGGCGATCTTCTCACCTACCTTTCAGACTCCTGGTCATCCTCCTTTCGGGACTTTGGCGAAAGCTTTGCCATTGCACTTGACATCTCAAAGGCTTTCGATCGAGTCTGGCATAAATCTTTAATTTCCAAACTGCCCTCCTACGGTTTCTATCCTTCTATCTGTGCCTTCATCGCTAGCTTCCTTTCTGGTCGTTCTATAGCCGCTGTTGTAGACGGCCATCGTTCTTCTCCTAGATCTATCAACAGTGGTGTTCCTCAGGGCTCTGTCCTATCACCAACTCTCTTCCTTTTATTCATCAATGATCTTCTAAGCTGTACATCTAACCCTATCCACTCATACGCTGATGACTCCACCCTTCACCTTTCCATTCGGTTCCCGCAACGCCCATCTCAACAGTTACTTCAAGAAACAAGGGATGAGGCTATGGCACACCTAATGTCTGACTTGGCTCATATCTCTGACTGGGGTAAAAATAATATGGTTGTCTTTAATGCATCTAAGACTCAGTTCTTACACCTATCAACCCGACAAAATCTTCCACAGGTATACCCACTAATGTTTAATAATATTCAGCTTAATCCTGCATCATCCTTGAACATGCTTGGGGTTTCATTTACTCGGGACTTATCTTGGAAAGATCATATTGCATCTCTTGTAAAATCTTCTTCCAAGAGATTGGGTGTGCTAAGCCGACTCCGCTCTTTCTTTACCCCTGCACAATTGTTGACTCTATACAGGGGTTTTATCCGCCCCTGTGTGGAGTACAACTCTCATGTGTGGGGAGGCTCCCCACATACAGCTCTTCTCAATAGGGTGGAGTCAAAGGCTTTTCGTCTCATTAACTCTCCTTCTCTTACTGACTCCCTTCAACCTCTGTCTCTTCGCCGCACTGTTGCATCTTTATCTCTTTTCTGTCGCTACTTTAATGGTCACTGCTCCTCTGAACTGTCTGCTTGCATTCCTCCACCTCTACGACGGGCGCGTAGCACCCGTCTGGCAGCAAACTCTCATCCCTTTTCTGTCCAACTCTCTAATGCAAGAGTTAACCGTTACTCCCAGTCTTTCATTTATGCAACAGGTCAGCTCTGGAACTGTCTCCCTCTGTCTGTATTTCCTGCTGCCTATGATCTCCAGTCTTTCAAATGTAGTGTGTCCAGGCATCTCAAAATGATCGGATCTTGAATTTGGCTCTCTATTGTATTTTGTTTTTCTCTTGGAGGGAACTGTTACTGCGGGCTCATGGCCTTTGGTTCCTTCTTCCTCGCATAAACACACACACACACACACACACACACACACACACACACACACACACACACACACACACACACACACACACACACACACACACACACCGGCAAAAACATTATCTCTTCGCCTTTACAAGGCAGAGCGATGATAATAACATCCAGCGAACATGGCCACACGTCCACCCTCTTACACACCTTGACACTAGTGAATATCATTGTCATCGATAAAATGCCGTTTGTTGACAGACGGGGACATTTCAGTAAAAGTTTCTCTCTCTCTCTCTCTCTCTCTCTCTCTCTCTCTCTCTCTCTCTCTCTCTCTCTCTCTCTCTCTCTCTCTCAGGGTGTCATGGCTTCCTCTCAACTTAATAATTTAGGCCAGTATTCTCGTCGGTTAAAGAAACTCCCTAACACTTTTTCCTTGGCGAATTGTTTTACTTATGACACATTGTTGTCCTCTTTTGTGTTTCGTAAATTATTGTATTATCCCTTCACTTTACGTACATATCGTACAAAAAGGATATGAACGATCCATATCTACAATATATCGCTCAGTAAGTGATGTTAGGGAGCGCCCTTACCCGACGAGAATACGGGCCATAGTCGGACGGTACCTCGAGAATCATACCTGTGTACTTACTGTCATGCAAACTGTGACTATTAAGCTCCTATGACCCACCATCAGGTAAACAGAATCGCCTGGTGTTAACTAGGAGACAGTTGTATAGAGTTGTGGCGACCAGTAGAAGGTTAAAAGGAGCAATAATTTTCTAACAATTGCAAAGCTGAGAACTAGTGATTTGGGGCAGGCACGCGAGTCCTGGTTAATTTCCTCACTTCGAGCATGCAAGAATGAAATTGGCTGTGAGTAAACCAGTAAGTGAATAACTACAGTAGGTCAGATAAAAAAAAAATATTATTTTAAACTGGAGCACTTTCATAAAGGAGAAGGAAAGTCTGTGTTACGTAAGATGTATTATTATTATTATTATTATTATTATTATTATTATTATTATTATTTTGTGGTAGGTGGGGACGCTCACCATCCAGTCACTCAATGTAGTGCTGCTCTCGGGTGTCTGCCCTGTCCTCTCCTCCGTCCTTCTCTCCTTCCATCTTCTTCTGTCTTTCTTTCCTTCATTCTTTCCTCGTCTTTCTGCCTGCGGGTGACTTTACACTCCCTCTTCTGTCTTTCATTCCTTCATTCTTTCCTCTTCCTTCTGCCCGTGGGTGACTCTACACTGAGTGACAAGCCAAATGGTTTCCTGTACACCAGGAAACCATTTACTACGCTGGGTGGTAACCATATAACCAAATTTTGGCGCCTGGTGGTTTAGTGGGTAATTATTGTGCTCCAATCGGATTGAGCCGGTGAAGGTTTATATCCAAGGGATGGTTGGGGTTTATTGCTCACGTAATGCCACTCAGGGATGAGTGAGGCTGGTCACTCTCATCTTAAATGTCGGGACCAACTGCCTAGCCCCGGGCTCCTACGCTCCTCATGGGGCAACGTAGGATTGGGTGATGGATGGATGGATTATTATTATTATTATTATTAATATTAATATTATTATTATTATTATTATTATGAAACCACCACCACGAATACCATCATCATATCATCATCATCATCATCATCATCATCATCATTAAATATTAGTTTATGATTTCTTTTGCGTGAAATCATCACACAAACTGTTAAAAATTATAGCCATAGAAATTTAGATTAAAAACTAGACGAACAAAAAGTTGAATACCAATAGAAAGCAAAATGAAATAAAAAGTTGAAAACACTATTAAGCGAAGAAAAACGTAAGATAAGACGACTGACGAGGGAGAAACGGCACACAACATTACCAATATATACTCTCCTCCCTTGCAGTTAATCCGGGTTGTTAAAAATTCCTGCTGCTCATTATTAACAAGGCAGTTAAAGACGCTGATTAGTGGTGTACCCCCCTTAATCTCTTACTTCCTTCTTCATTAACCCTTTCAGACCGAGCATGTATTGGTTTATTCTTAATCTTATTACCTGCAAATTACTTTTTTTTTTTTTAATTAGGGAAGATATTTGGCACAAAAGAAGTTATTAAAGTCTTTATTTAGCCCCTTTATTTAGAAAAGTCTCTCCGATAAGGAAATGAAAGACTATGACATTAAAGACAGCCCCTTCACTACGCTGGAATCTATTAATATATGTTTTTGCTGCTGCCAGACGACTTTGACTCATGGGACACTTTATAGAAGTGGAGAGGTCAGCACACACACACACACACACACACACACACACACACACACACACACACACACACACACACACACACACACACACACACACACACACATGAGAAATATGAGCCGTCTTCCGTTTAGGGCTAGTGTCTCCTGCTTCTCTAGTATATCCTGTCCCGTTGGGCTAGTCTCTTCTGTTGAACTGGTCTCCTCCCGTTGCACAAGTCTCTCGTTGCCCTAGTGGAAGGAAGTGGCTGAAGGGAAAAACACATCTCCAGTCATAATCTTAATTTTGTTTTCTCCTCTCAGTCCATCATATCTTGAGAAATTGGAAGAGGAAAATGAGAAAAACGAAGAAAAAATACATTAGGAGGAGAAGAAAAAAGGAAAAAGGAAAATTATGCAAAAAAGGAAGACGAGAAAGAGGACGAATGATGGTGATGGTGGTGGTGATATTATTGATGATGATAATGACGATGATGATAATGCTGATGATGATGATGATAATGATTATGATGATGATAATGATGATGATGATGATGATGATTCATACATTATAGTATTACCGTTCAGAGTTTACAAAGAAAAGATTAATCTGCTGCGGATATTCAGCTTAATTCACATCGTCAAATAATAATAATATGAAGAAGAAGAAGAAGAGGGAGAAGATAAGAAGAATAAGAAGAAGAAGAGGAAGATGATGATGATGATGATGATGATGATGAAGCAGAAGATCAAGAAAAGGAAAGAATTTAGGGCGTATCAAATCTCAGATACTTTTACCTAATTTAATATCCAAAATACCCTGATTTTGTTTCTCTGTAGCACAAATAGAAAAGGCAAAGAAATCACAAGTTTTTCCCGGTTGGTAAGAGGAAAATCCAAATATATACTCGCTACAATTTCCGTGCAATTAGTTCAGGTAAGAAAATTAATCTTCCCCCACAGTAATAAAAAAAAAAATAAAAAAAAAAAGTAAAAATTGAGGCATTTTTCTGGCTGCGTTAACTTGATTCTCTCTCTCTCTCTCTCTCTCTCTCTCTCTCTCTCTCTCTCTCTCTCTCTCTCTCTCTCTCTCTCTCTCTCTCTCTCTCTCTCAGACGATTTTAAGTAGCTGAGTGTGAGTCATAGGTGCATCATAATTGCGATTTTTTTTTATGCTTTATTCCAGCTGACTACAGACGATTTTACTCAGTTGAAAGTGGGTCATAGTAGCCCGAGAGTGTTAATTTGCCGTAAAGTGTAATAAAGGCAAGGGAAGGAAGAGAGGAAGCCAGGAAATAAAGCCATCCAGAAAAGTATTGTGTAATCTCTGTGATCACGCGTAGTTATCCTTTATTTGTATTTTATTTCATTTATTTTGCAGCGGACGTGATGAAGTATCCCTTATCGGTTATTTTGAGGCCCCCCTCCCCCACCACCATCACCACCCAGTAATAATAAGTAGATAAATACTGTAAATAAATAAGTGATGCAGAATGAAGGTGTGGATAAAGGTTGGGCCGTGTAGAGTCCAAAGAACTGTTAGTGTGTGTGTGTGTGTGTGTGTGTGTGTGTGTGTGTGTGTGTGTGTGTGTGTGTGTGTGTGTGTGTGTGTGTGTGTGTGTGTGTTTAATGGAAGGAAGAAGGAACCAGAGCCTAGAGTTCCACAAGATTGTTCCCTCTAAGAAAAAAAATGAAAGTCTACAATTTCGCTACATTCTTTCCCCCTTAAAGAAAAAAAAAAGTTTATCAATTATAACAATACAGAATATGAAGGAAATAAGAAGGGGATGGTTACAGTGTTTAATGAAAAGTACATGCGAGTATATGAAATTGCCCTGCCCCACCCACCACCGCATCAGCAGTAAGTACAGTAAATGGTGAATTACTAACCTTATTAATTAGCTGAAATAATGAGAGAAAGAAAAAGGGAACGTTCAGCGTTTATTTGTTTGTTAAACTGTAGGAATAACAGCCAGGGTAAAACTTGAGTGTTGTGATATGCGTGTGTGTCTTCGTTCACAGCTCCAAATATAAATCTCACTACAACAAATAATTGACCCCCCCCCCCCGTAGGAAATAGTTGTACTTTATAAAAGATGAAAGCAACGAAGACTGAAGCGTGTCACCTTTCAGGTAAAATATTTGTTGTAAAGGAAATCTGTAAATCATCCTCACAGATATTTCGAAATGAAACAATAGATTACCGTTACATAATAAAAATTCATTAATTATTTAATTACATAATTACTTAATTGAAGAATTAATGAAAAAGGCGAACACCGTGGAAAAACATGAATGAAGTTACATTGCGATAAAGATAAAACTTGTGCGTCCCTGAATTGTATATGTATAAAATTCCTAGTTTGACTTTTTCAGCTTATATATATATATATATATATATATATATATATATATATATATATATATATATATATATATATATATATATATATATATATATATATATATATATATATATATACACACGTGCTGTGTGTGTGTGTGTGTGTGTGTGTGTGTGTGTGTGTGTGTGTGTGTGTGTGTATAAAACGCTCAAGGAAGTAAGAAAGGGACTAATAAAGAACGAAGAAATTGTAAAGAAGGCGGCGAGTCACCTCCCATTGGTAGTATTTTAGTATTTGTTTTATTGGAATTCTGTAAATCCCCCATCACCGATATTTTGAAGCAACGAAACTTCCCTTGCACCAATTAGAGCACACACACACACACACACACACACACACACACACACACACACACACACACACACACACACACACACACACACACACACACACACACACACAAAGAAAAGAAGAAAGAGGAATAAGGAATGGCGATTAGGAGTAAAAGGCTCCTGAATTGTAGGTGTGTAAAATCAGAATATTCTCAATCGTTCACTTTTACGCATTACCAGGAAGTGGCATAAAAATTGCGAAGAGGATAATAACTAAGAAGGGAAGAAAAACAAGGAAGAAGGAAGGGGGCGCCGCTATCCATTTGTAGTATTGGTCTCTTATATTGGAATTCTGTAAGTCTCTCAAAAATGTTTCCAAGCAGAGAAATTTTCCTGTCACCCAATAAAAAAAAATAAAAACGGACGAGGTAAGAAAGGAGAAGGGACGCTGCATGACAGTAAGGGGAGAAATTTGGATCATGTGAAGATATTAATATGTAAAATTCCAAGTCATGCAGTGTCACTAATTAAAATTATGGCCTCCCCTCTCAAAGAAGAAGAAGAAGACGAAGAAAGAAGAGGAAGAAGAAAAAAGGAAGGAGGAGGAAGAAGAGGAAAAGAAGGAGAAGAATATGAATAAGAAGGAGGAGGAGGAGGAGGAGGAGGAAGACTACAAATTGAGGACGATTACCATGCCTGATACTGTGGTAGTTCTTTGCCTACATAAAGAAAAATTTTAAACGTTAATGTTTAAATTTCTTCACAATTTTCCAGAATATTCGGTAATCCACTTCACTCCTATGAGAGAGAAAACAACGAATATAAAGAAGATGACGACGAAAATTGAGCCTGTGTAAACTTCCCTTGGCCACGTGAATATATGTTTTAGACTGTAAATTACCTCGCGCAGCTTTTCTGAACATACAATCACCTCTCACCAGGAAATGTAAAGAAGCGAAAATATAGGCTAGGAGGGCGAAGAAAGCTGCATTGTTTGAAGCTTCCTTTGGGCACTTAAAGTAAAGATAAGAGTGAAATTTTTGGTCTGGCTTTTCCCCCATTTTATCAGAACATGCAATAATCCCTCCCAGCCCAAAATTCATTTCTCTCTCTCTCTCTCTCTCTCTCTCTCTCTATGTATATATATATATATATATATATATATATATATATATATATATATATATGTGTGTGTGTGTGTGTGTGTGTGTGTGTAAATAGTTAAATCGAGATCGTCTGGTAGGTAACGAAAAATTCCGAAACAAGACGCAGAAACCAAGGGAAAAAATTACTTGCATTACCAGTACCCAAACAGAACCTTGTCCCCTAAAAAGATAAATAAATAAGTAAATGAATATAACTGGATAGTTGTCTGCGGTACTGGGTCCCATAGTACACTCTGTTCATTTTAACTTGGCGCATGACTGCCTTGGTGCAGAGAAAAGCTCGGGAATATAGTGATAGAGGTGAGGAAGTGCTGTGGCAAGGATGCAGGGCTGTAACATTGCCTTCCTCTGACGCTGGACAGGTAGAGATGGGCTGCAAAAGAAAGTAAATCACCAAGTTTCAGTTAATTTATTAATATGACGAAACAGCATTCCCCCCAGAAAATAAATAAGTAAAAGAAACAGTAACATCCCTTAACGAATGACAGTACTAAACCGCAACCACGTAATAATGCAAGAATAATGACGGGATAAAAGTGCCCTAGATGGCGAAGAAAGCGGGAACTTAAACCTTAACTGACACCAGAAGAAACTTAGAAGAGAGTAAAAAAAAAGGTCAAAACCCATTATACCAGCCTTCGATCGCTGGGTCCGGGGCTAGCCCTTTATATTTAAGGGTTGGAGACTAACCTACGCCCTACGATAATATAGATGATAGAAAAAACTCTGGCTATCTTTAGGGTTCGAACCTCGGCGCCTAGACCACAGTGAACTCCAGCCAGGGCACTCTACCAAAAGGACACCAAAAGAAATCCAACACCACTCAAAAAAGCGCAAGAAAAAAAAAAAAAACGAAAAAGATCCAAAAAGCCAGACCCACAAATCAGGGAAAAAGGAAAGGTGTTATCCTCTCACCAGTACCAAAATAAAGGCACGTCTTTGTCCCCGCTCGAAAAAAATATATTAAAAAAAAAAACAAGAAAATTTTCAGAAAAAGAAGGAACCATGTAATCTGTGCGTTCAGATCTCTTACCTTCTGCAAAACAAGCCCCCAAAAGCAAGAACAAACAAAAAAGAAAAAGCAAGATTAAAAAAAAAACTAACCTTCCTCCTCCCTCAAAAAACGAAAGAAAAAATATAAACAGTACAGCGACAAAATGCAAGCTAACATCCCTGAGAAAATCGCAAAAAATATAAAACAAAAAAGGAGGAAATCTTGTAGTCTCCAGGTACTGATGCGCAAAACAGAATTCCCTCTACAAAGGCAAGAAAACACACACACACACACACACACACACACACACACACACACACACACACACACACACACACACACACACACACACACACAAATCCCTTTACCGAATCTCAAATAGTATCAACGCCCCCTAGAAATTGAAAAAAAGAACAGAACCCAGAGAGCAGGAAAAAACTGAAAAAAATAAAAAAATAACATGTTTCCAATACAATAAAAAGACTTCTCCTTGTCCCCCCACAAAAAAAAAAAAATTTGTCCAAGATGAAAGGGGAAGCTTGTAATCTGCGGACACTGATCTTTTTACCGGTACTGAAGCAAAATTCCTGAGTGAGTGAGAGAGAGAGAGAGAGAGAGAGAGTGCGGAAAAAAGAAAAGGAAAAAGAAGTAGTAGTAGTAATGGTAGTAGTAGCATTAGTAATAGTAGTGTCAGTAATAGTAGCAGTAATTGTAGTAGTTTTAGTAGTAGTAGTAGAGGATGAAAAATGAAAGTTACTGTCACGTTAACAATGCGTACACACTCCTCATCAGAAGGTTAGAAAAAGTAAAATCTTCAAAAAGTATGTGTAATGATGGTAATCACAGCTACAACAACAATAATAATAATAATAATAATAAGTGATAATAATGCTGATTAAATAAGATAAATAACATCCATTCCTAAAATTAATCAAGTCACGCCACCCTCAAAAAGAAAGCTGAAGAACAACAAAAAGACAAAATCCAGAAAGCAAGAAAAAGCGAAGAGAAAAAATAGCATCCTTTACCAATACGAGAACAGCCCTCCTCACCCCACCCCCAAAAAAATAAAATAAAAGACGAAAAAAAGACCAAACACAGAGAAGGAAGCGTGTAATCTGCGGAGGGGGAGGGAGACGGGGGAGGGGAAGGGGAAAGGGAAGGGGAGAGGAGTGGCATTAAGACGTGGCTCAGATACTGTGTGGGGGGAAGCGGGACAAAGAGTGTGGGGATAAAGAAGGTGAGGTGTGTGTAGGGGGGAGGGAGGGAGGGGGATGGTGGAGAGGGGGGGGTAGATCCCTCTAATGTAGGAGCAGGCAGGGCGTAATCTGGGGGAGTGCTGCGGGGGGGGGGGAGGTGTGGAAGGAGAGGTGTGTGTGGGGGGGCGGGAGGTATGTGGGAGGGAGAGGTGTACATGTGGGGGGCTGAGGTGTATGTATGGAGGGGGGAGAGGTGTGCATGTGGAGGGGAGAGGTGTGTGTGTGGGAGGGGAGGGAGGAGAGGTGTGTGTGAGGGAATGGTGAGGGTGTGGGTGATGTGTGTGAATGGGGGGATGCTGAGGATGTGGAGAGTGTGAATAGCTTCGTAATTTACTGTTGATCTATTGTTACAACTGAGCAGTGCAGGTGGAGAGACGGCAGTTTTAGGCCAGGTTAGAATAAAGGCAGTATAATTATGTCGGAATAATATCGAAGTAGAAATCAGCAATAACACTCTATAGGATATTCAGGTGTTAGGTATGGTGAGCAAATCGCTAACGCAAAAGTGTTACGATGGTTCTCTCTCTCTGCCCAGTACCGTGAACACTCTAAAAACATAAATCCATAAATCCTCGTGTCCTGCCTCACATAACTTCACATTTTTACATTTCCCCCCGTTTTTAAAAATCTATTACTCTTATTCAGATTTAAAATATGGGTTCAGAATTCCATATACCAACGTGAATGCTGGCGTGTTATCGGTAGTTCTTTTCCTTTTCTTTAAGTTATTTGCTACGTTCCTTTTTCTCTTGTTTTGTCTTGAGTTATTTCTTCTGTGTTTTCGTCCAGTTTTTCTTCGTTTTCGGTGTGTTTTCTCAGTTTTTTTATTTTCATGTTTTAGTCTCTCTCTCTCTCTCTCTCTCTCTCTCTCTCTCTCTCTCTCTCTCTCTCTCTCTCTCTCTCGTTCTGCTTGCTTCCTTCGTGTTATTATCTCATATCCTTGCCATTTATTTCACTCTTTTTTTCACTTTTGCTTTTTCTGTTTCTTCATCCCTGCCTGATTTTTTTTTTTTTCATTTTCTCGTCATTTCCTTTTCTTTCTCCATTATGGTTTATCTCTCATTTATTATATCCATTTTTTATCTCATTTTCTGGCCTATTCTTTTATTTTTTTCACTTCCCGGCATATCTGTTTTTTTCTTTCATGTTTTCACCTCGTTTTCTCTCTTATTACCCATTTTTCACTTCTCATTCCTCCTTCGTCTTTGTATACCGTCTCAGCCTTTCATCTGGGAATCGGGAATTGTGTGTGTGTGTGTGTGTGTGTGTGTGTGTGTGTGTGTGTGTGTGTGTGTGTGTGTGTGTGTGTGTGAGAGAGAGAGAGAGAGAGAGATGGTGATGAAGAAGAAAAATATAAATATTGCAAATCTTTCATGCATCTCGTAACAGATTCTTTCATTTTTCGTAATATTAGTAAATGACATTGACCTCTCAGGCTCCCGGCGATTTCCTCTACTCATTTCTCACACCCCTGCCAGTCATTACCCTCTCCCTAATGATCTTCGTTGCTCTAATTATATCGTAAGTAATTAATGTAAAAATGTCAAGGATCTTATATCAAGTGTTAATAGTAATAGTCCCAGTTTCTGCCATTTAGTGAAGGGAATAAGAGAGAGAGAGAGAGAGAGAGAGAGAGAGAAACAAAACTGTAATTGATGATGGGGGAGTGATTGGAGAGGTGGAGAAGCGTAGGAATTAGTGTGAGAGTACGAGAAGAGTGATCTGTGGAGGTCCTATGAGAGAGAGAGAGAGAGAGAGAGAGAGAGAGAGAGAGAGATTTGCTGTGTGGAGGTGCTGTGATAGAGTGCTTTGTGCGAATGTCGAGTGGGTTGGGGTGTGATAGGAGGGAAATTTGAGTGAGTGCTGTGTGTGTGTGCGTGTGTGTGTGTGTGTGTGTGTGTGTGTGTGTGTGTGTGTGTGACAAATGTGCAAGTGCGGTACAGATGGAAATGTAGAGAGTAAGTTTGCATGTGCGTGAGTGTAGTGAGTGTGTAATTTATGTGAGTTGTGAAAGAGTGTATAATTATGATCGTGGTGAGACAAATCATACAGTGCCGTGACGTGTATGAAAGTGTAGCAGTAACTGTGAGTGAATCGTGAAGGTTGCGTGTGTGTGTGTGTGTGTGAGAGAGAGAGAGAGAGAGAGAGAGAGAGAGAGAGGAGACCTGAGCGATGGTGGATTAGTGTGAGTGTAGTGTGGCTGTGGTGGACGTAACTGTGGTGGATTTGGCTGTGGTGGATGTAGTTGTGGTGGTTTTGGCTGTTGTGGATGTAACTGTGGTGGTGGATGAGTCCATGGTGATAGATGTGTCTGTGATAGATATTGCTGTGGTAAGAACGGCTGTGGTCGAAAAAGCTATGGCTAAATTGACTCTCTGTGGCAGAAACCTAGCCTCACCCTCTTAGAAAGTAGCGGTGGCGAGAAAATAGCTGTGGTGTGGTGGCGGTAAGGTGGCGGCTGTGGTAGGTGAGTTGTGTGGTGCTGCGTATTGGCGGGGTGGGGGAGATAGGCAGGGCATTGGAGACTCGTAATTTGGGTGAATGGTGTGGTGGAGTGTTGTGGTGGTGTTGATGGTGGTGTTAGTGGGTTATGTGGCGGGGCTGGGGTGTGGTAGTGTGGTGTTACCGCTTGATGGAGACGTGTGGTATTAGCTCTGTTATGTTCATTGGGTTTGTTGTAGTGTGATTTTGTGGCATAATGTTTATGGTGTGGTGTGAGTGTGTACACACACACACACACACACACACACACACACACACACACACACACACACACACACACACACACACACACACACACACACACACAGTTATACACTCCAACGAGGTGGTGCCTGAAAGCAGATGAAAGCGACCTCATTCACTGCCATTGTTTCTCAGCTATATTATATAAAGCCTTACAGGGAAGCAAGTTTGAACCTTCCACAGTCAGGCCTCTCTGAAATCTCTACAGTTTACCGCAGCTGCGTCACATCTATCTATTGCCAGACCCCTTAATCCCTTAAGGGGTGGCCACAAACAAATCGCCTGCATGTCGCCTGTCCCCCGCCATTTCATTGCCCTGCTCCCAGCTCACACACCCCTCTCTCGTATACCTCTCCACTCCAACTCTCCATCTCATCCTTGGCCTTCCCCTCCCTCTCCCCCCCTCCACCCCACTCACATACACTCTCCTCGTCAGTCTCTCACTCTCCATCCTCTCCACATGGCCAAACCACCTCAGTGTGTTTCTCCTAACGCTTCCTATCACACCCACACCCACACCACAACGCTTCTTCACTTCTTCATTTGTCAGTCTGTCTCGCCATGTGACCCCACATACTCCTCTCAAATAACGCATTTCCACTGCTCTCACTCTTGACTTCAGTCCCTCCAACAAGATCCAAGCTTCACTTCCATACGTTAGAGCTGGTATCACAATACTGTCATGTAGTAACTTCTTCACTTCCATGCTCACTTCCCAGTTTCTTATCACTGCTTTCGAGGAACCAGCAAGCTTTCTTCCTTGTTGTACCTTTTCAAGCACTTCACCCTCTAGAATTCCATCCTTACTCATCACACTACCCAAGTACTTAAACGCACCCACATTTTCCATTTCCTCCTCATCCAAACTCACTGTACATTCACTGACGTCACTTCTCTCGAAGACCATTAACTTTACTCTTCCCTACATTCACCTTTAGATTCCCTTTCTCCCAGACTCATTCACCAAGCCTTGCACCTCCCCTTTGTCTTCGCTTAATAGCACAGTATCATCTGCAAACAATACAGGGAGTTTCCAAACACTGCCCTCTCTCACTAAGGCCGCTTCAACATCTGCTTCCCTACCTGATATCTCTTTTATAACCCCATCCATATACAGACTGAACAACCACAGATACATGACACATCCTTGCTTCAATCCAACCTTCAAATAGAAAACTTCACTCAGTTCACTATCCATACGCACTGCAGCCTTAGCACCCTCATACATACTCTTCACAGCCTTCAACAGCTTCCCCTCTACTCCATATATTCTTAATACTTTCCACAATCCTTGTCTATCCACCCTGTCACATGTTTTCTCCAAATCCACGAAGGCTGCATGCAACTTCTATCTCTTCTCTAGAAACTTTTCCACTAAAGATTTAAGAATGAATATCTGATCTACAAAACCTCTTCTCTTCCTAAAATCTCCCTGTCCTTCTCCAACTAATTCCTCTGTTATTTCCTTAACTCTGTTAATAAGTATCCTACCATATACTTTTCCTATTACGTTAAGAAGACAAATGCCCCTGTGATTACCACATACTTCTTTTTCCACTTTTCCTTTGTACAGGGGAATAATTGTACCTGTCTTCCAATCCTCCGGGACTCTACCTTCCTCCCAGGCCAATCTGCACATCTTCCACATCCATTCTACTACCATCTCTCCCCCGTGCTTCAGCATTTCACCACACACTCCATCAATTCCTGGGGCGTTCCCAATTTTAACTTTCTTCATTGCTTCCTTTATAAATCACCGATAGCTAGTCTTTCCCCCATAGGCCTTTTCATTTCTCATCATTTTATTTCTCACAGTGTTCGATGCCTTTACTTCTTCCTCGTCCTTGTCTCTTTCACACTGACCTTTTACTTCCTCCTTGTCCTTCCTTCTTTCACACCTGTCTTTCACTTCCTCCTCGTCCTTCCCACCCTCACACCTGTCTTTCACTTCCCCCTCGCCTTCCCTCCCTCACTTCCTTTACTTCTGATGAGCACATTTTCTTTATCAGTCCCTCATGACCCATTCCCTTTATGGCGGTGATCGTGGTGGATGGTATGGTACTCGTGAGAGGGGGTAAATACACCCTGTTAAAAGTGGCGTTGTAGGTTTGTTGACATGGACGTGGCGATAGTTTAATTCAGAGAGTTATCGGAGAAAAAGAAGAAGCAGAAAAAAAAACAAGAACAAGGACAAGAAAGAAGGTAAACACGCGACTTTCTTATCTACATCACGTCTCAAAACTAATGTAAAAAAGACGACACGGTATTGAAGATGTTATGCCAGTACAAGGAGAGAAAGTCTTCCTAATGATTTCCGAACAATGGCCGAACAGAGAGAGAGAGAGAGAGATTCTTTGACTTGGTCGTGTGTCCTTTCTCCCTCTCGTTTCTCAGCGTCGCTTCCTCCTGTCTCCTTTTCAGTCGCCCTTCGCCTTTTTCCGCATGCTTACTTATTTCCTCATCTCGCCGTCTCTCTCTCTCTCTCTCTCTCTCTCTCTCTCTCTCTCTCTCTCTCTCTCTCTCTCTCTCTCTCTCTCTCTCTCTCTATTTCTGGTCATGTTCCTATTTTTCCTTCTTTATAAATTCCATAATCACATCACAAATCATGCATATATGGTTCAGAATGAGCAGTTTCACTATGCATCGTTTTAATTCACATTGGTTGAGTTTGGGCTGGGTCTTCCATGCTCCAGCCTTTTTTTTCTTTTTTTGATAGAATTAGGGACTTAGAGTGTAAAGCGACGGTTGCGTACACACACACACACACACACACACACACACACACACACACACACACACACACACACACACACACACACACACACACACAGCACCCGTTTATCATCATTTATCCCCAGTCTGCCGGGTTCAGTCTCGGTATTAGAGACCTGAGGTATGAAGCATGACATTGAATGATCATCATCATCATCACTTACCACCACCACCACTACTGCCAACACCACCACCACCACCACCACTTATCACAACCACCACCACCATCATCCTGGCCTTTTCCCCCCTCCTATGAAACACCCACTTCGTTCCTTTATGATCAGGTGTTCTCTTTCTTTTACTTAGTTATTTCCCTATGGATTTATCAGTTTATTTCGTATCTCATAATCATCTCTTGCACAACCACGCAACGCCCATTAATTTATCTCTGTGTATTGCCATGATTCCCCAATATCCAATCTCCCAATTACAGACTGGAGGTATTAAACACGCAACTAAATACCCGGTTTACTGCAGGCTGGCAATAAGTAATGGTGGGGGGGAGGGTCTGCGGGGTTTAGTTGAGAGAGAGAAGTTGTGGGGTGGAACAGGCGGAACACATAAAAAGCTAGGGTTTACGTAGGATAGTTGGGACCTGTTTGTGGCTTCGTTGTGGTGAGGAGAAGGGGTTTGTGTGGTGGTGGTCTGGCTGTGGTTTAGTTTGGTTAAGTCAGTTTAGGTTAGGTCAGATGTTTAAGTCAGGTCAATTCAGTGATGTAGGTTAGGTCAGGCCAGGTCAGATGTTTGTTTTAGGTTATGTCAGGTCAGGTCATGTGTTTGTTTAAGATTAGGTTAGGTCAGGTCAGATGTTTTAGGTTAGGTCAGGTCTGGTCAGATGTTTGTTTTAGGTTAGGTCAGGTCAGGTGAGATGTTTGTTGTAGGTTAGGTCAGGTCAGGTCAGGTCAGGTCAGGTCAGGTCAGATGTTTTAGATTAGGTCAGGTCAGGTCATATGTGTTTGTCTAGGTTAGGTTAAGTTATATGTATTGAGCAAAGTTTATATCTGCTAAGTTGGTTGGGCTGAATTACAATTGCTTACTTAGGTTAAGTTAGTCTAGGTTAGGTTAGATGTGTTACGTAAAGTTGTCTGCCAAGTTAGGTGCTGGATTAAATGATGATGCTTGATTAGGTACGTTTCAGATCTGTTAGGTTAGTTGATTTTAGTTCTTTGTTAGATCCATTAGCTAGGTTAGGCTGGGTTTGTAAAGGCTGGTCTGTTAGAAGTTAGAGTATATTTGATTACGTCAGGTTTTTAAGTCTGGTGGGTTTGCTCCTTCACTCCGATGACACTTTTGGATGCTAACTACAGGTGATTTTATTCATTTAGGGAAAGACCTGAATAGAGTTTGGAGGGTCTTAAGCTGAGAGAGAGAGAGAGAGAGAGAGAGAGAGAGAGAGAGAGAGAGAGAAGGTAATCGGACTGAAGGTGTGGCATTCTTTACACATATTTTACTTACGGGCAAAAAACTAGGAATACTGCAGGGCCGATATTCCTGGTGGCGTTGGCAAAGTTCGTAACGCCTCCTTGTCAGCGATTTGTTTGTCATGTTACGCCTTTTTAACCTCTTACGTTACTGAGAAAATCATGTCGGTACTAAAAATAATAGATAGATAGGTAGATAGAATGATAGCTAGATAGATAGAAGTAACATATGAAACTATTTAAGGGGTAATAGGCATAATGCGGGGTAGTCCAAATATAATTCCTCTCTTGCGCTCCCGCGGACGATTTCCTTTGTGTTATTGGGACGGCTCTGTCAACATGATGTCTTAATCTGCCTCACGCACGCCCACGCCAGCAGACTGAGGCTTCCCCACAACGTTTAAGATACCGCCAGTGGAGCTTTTAGTGGGGCGCTATTTAAGGACCGCCCTGTACCCTAAATCGCTAAGGGAAGGGTGTTACACGCCACTTAAACAACGCTCCCTTAACGCACCCCAGCTGACCCCCTAAAGGCTATCGGAAAACAATGAGAGTCGAGAGTTAGGTTTCGCGCTTCCCATGCTCTGGACGCACTTGACGTTTCCATTATTATTATTATTATTATTATTATTATTACTCGCTTAAAGGCCGTCTTCGGCGATCTCCGCTCGATGTCAGTTCCTAATTTCAATCGAAAGGTAACGAAATTTGAATTACTCATGCCGCGAGCGAGACGGAGCGAGAAATTTTCCCTTATTTTTGTCCTTCTGGAACACCCGTTGAGAAGAGAGAGAGAGAGAGAGAGAGAGAGAGAGAGGGGCAGGATAGTAGTCGTTTGCTATTATGCTAAATTATTCAATAGCATTATGGTACACAATTTTCGGAGTGTAAGGAGGGAGGACGGAGAGGCGAGACAGTGATAATACAACAAACACATCGCTCTTCTCTCTTCTGTCATGCTGGTAATTTCAATGCAGGACCAAGGACGAATCCATCCCCTCCACTAAAAGCAAATACTGTAATAAATTTGAAGCTAACGACCAGAAATGTGTCATAACTCGGGAACCAGTGGCCCGATTGGACTGGAAATTGACTTATTCTTCAAGTTAGAGCATTTTAACAGTACCTTTCTCTAACAAAAATTACACTACGCTGCGCTGTTTTTGCTGTGTAACGGTAACATACAAACATGCAGAAACTGGATCATTATAATATAGATTTTATTATTGACTGTTTTCTTCAATTTGCAATGGATTGTTCTTTTCAGCTGAAGGAAGAACTAGCACACAAAAATATTATTTGTAGATGATGTTGCGAAACTTTTCTTCATTTTTGCTGGAGACAAATGAGTTATGAAACGTGCTTAGTTTCTGCAATAGCAGAGGAGAAAAAAAAAATCATAAATTTGCAAAGAAAAATGAATCATCATCATCATCATCGTCGTCGTCGTCGTCGTCGTCGTCGTCATCATCGTC
Source organism: Coenobita brevimanus (assembly GCF_032717465.1). NCBI lineage: Eukaryota > Metazoa > Arthropoda > Malacostraca > Decapoda > Coenobitidae > Coenobita > Coenobita brevimanus. The sequence continues at coordinate 42,141,082 of NC_137003.1, read as the reverse complement.
ATCTTTCCTACACATAACTGCTATAGTAAATAAGAAACACACAGGCAGTTATTTGACCTTGCAACTCTGGCCCCCCAGCAAAAATATTGGTTCGTATTTTACTGTCTGGCAACTGGCATGCCGGAAGTCCCTTAGCGGGGAGGTGTGGCATTAAGGTCATTTCACTTATTGCCAATCTAACAAAACTTTTACCCCAGGTTTTCACTATTTGTTATTCTTTTATTTTTGCTTATTTTTGTCTATGTATCAAGTTGCTCGCTTTCATTTTGCCCCTCACCTGATTCTTTGCCCACTGTAATTTCCTTTAGCTGAACAAAATCGTCTGGTGTTTCAGTACAATTCTGAAGTGCAGTCCAGGATTTCGTGAAAGGTGGGGGGGAGGTTGATGCCTTGATTACACGTTTACAGGGTTGACAGGCTTGAATTCATGCTGGTTCACTTCCAGATTTGCCAAAATACATTACCAGATATCTCTTTTCATTTAAATAATTCTTTGATAATATTTCTGTAAAAGCTTAATTGCATATAATTCGAAATAAGTGTTCATTTGTTATAAGTACTATTTGGTCCGCCCCCTCCCTCCCAATTCCGTGCCTGAAGATCGTATGGTACTGAATATAATAAATAAATGAACCGTAACAAGCTTAAAGGCCTGTTATTGGTTTAGTTGTAGCTGTAAATTCTTTGTGTTAGCGGACTCGATACTCGGCCAATCTGTAAGTGCTGGTCGGTGCTCATTTGTCTCCGGCGACGCTCTGTATAAACGGCGGGAGTGTTGCCAGTGCCATTATTTGGAGGAAATTGCACCAGGCCCGCCCATTATCACGTTTACACTAATTGATGGCGCGGATTGGCCGTGTTGTGGTTGGGGTAAGTGCGGCGGAGGGGAAATGGGATTGATAATAGGGTCCAGAGTAATGGGGCCATCTGAGAGGCGACATGGGAGGACATCATTTACTTTACGATCACTGGGGAGTTCATGGCGTCAAGACATTTTATGACGTCTATACATTTGTGACGTCTGTAATTCATGTTTCTTTATTGATTATTAGATTTGGTCATAAGGTTTTATCACAGGGAGAAAAAGGCTTGGAAAACTGCAGGAGGAATTGTGGACGGGAATGGGTTTTCATCTTTTAATCTTTTTTTTTTTTTCTCGTTCTAATACTAGGTCGCCCAAGAGAGTTTTTTTGGGGAGGGAAAAATGTGGAGATGAGAGGCAACGAGCAGGACATTGCTTACTTCGCGATTTGTATAGTCTATACGTTAGTGGTGTTTATGATTGGTGTACCCTTCTTGACTTAATGGGTTTGGCCATGATGTATTGTCACATGGAAAATAGGCTTGGAATAATGTATATGACTTTTGGATGGGAATGGTTTGTAAACTCATCCCCAGTGAATCTTGAGGGGTCAGCTACCTTCCATAATAAAAAATGATCAGAAATAAGGAAAATATTTGAATGAAACTTCCCAGGTGAGTTCGTCTGGATAATCGGGTCTTCCACTATATAGTTTTCCAACCCTGACCTCTAGGAGGGTCAGCACTCCTAACCTAATTAAAATTCTCAAAAACAGTGAAAGGATCGCCTATACGGCTTGGATATCTCAGTGGATGTTGTACAGGGGACTTTCATCCGCAATGCGATATTTGGAAAGCGTTGAACCTCAGTGATATTTTTGGAGGAGTCAGCCCCCTCCCAGAAATAAAAACGATCAGAAATAGGGGAAAGTGAGCTCATGGGTTTCAACGAAATCGACGTACATATTACAGGATAAAGTATGCAGTTTCCATGGTTTCTCGGAATGCACAGAAAGAAACAGTAAATCGACATTTGGGAAGCATGACTCCCTTCCACTATGATTTTTGGGGTGGTCAGCCCCCTACCAAAAATAAAAAAGATTAGAAATAGGAGAAAGTATTGAATGACATTTCCCAGGTGGGTTCATTTGGTTACTGGGAAGGTCTTCCACTGTATACAGTTTTCCAACCATGATGTGTAGGGAAGTCATCCATCTTCGGCAAATGAAATATTCTCAGAAGTTGTGAAAGGATGGCAGTTACGGCTTTGCTGTCTTAGTGCATGTTGTACGGTGGACTCTCCTCCGTCATGAGTTACTTGGGGAGCGTGACTCCCAGTGACTCTTGAAGGAGTCAGCCCAGCGATCAGAAATAAGGGGAAATATGCACATGGATTTCAATGAAACCGGCATACATATCGCAGGATTAGGTATGCAGCTTTCATGTTTTCTCTATATGCACAGGAAGATACTGCACATCTACTCTTTTATTATTATCGATTGTAGGCCATGATGAAGGTGAGAGGCGACACAGGAGTAAATTATACCGGCATACTTTACGACCACTGGAAGTTTATGGCGCCTGTACATTTTGGGCGTATTTCTGTCCTCTATTATTCGTATTCCCATACCGCCTTCTTATTAGGCTTGGAGTAGCATAATAAAAGGATGGAAGGTGACTTGTGAAATCTGTACATCTGTGATGTACTGTATATATGTTTGTGGCGACTGTGATTGATGTTCTGTTTTGACATGTAATTAGGTTTAGAAGTTTGATTTATCGTACGGTAAAGGTAGGAGTTTCAGAAGCCATGCCAGAGGACTTGTATTTTCCGTAGTGAAAGTATATGGCGTCCTTACTTTTGTGGCATGAATACACTTGCAGTGTCTATGTATTTCTGGTGTCTGTGATTGAGATTCCCCCCGTGTGTGGGGGGGGGGCTAGCGAGGTAAAGGTTGACTGACGGGACGTTGTTTACATCACCTGCGTGGTGAGTTTATTTTGTCTGTGTAATTATGACATCTGAGACATATTTCCAAATTGAATTCTGACTTGGTTAGGGCAGGTCGATTTCTGGGTTTGATCAGCCTTGAATAGAATTTTATCATACAGAAGTGGCTTTCAGCGTAGCAGGCGATGCGGAAAGCCATTGTTTACGATATGGGGAGTTTGTAGCGTCAGTACATTCCTGGCGTCTTTGATTGATGTTCTTTTGTTTATCTCTGAATAGGTTCGACATGTATTGATTTGGAGTTCATCATGTGTAAAAAGGGTTGGATTAATACAGGTGACACGGAAAGACTGTCACACGATAATGGTGGGTTTGTGGCCTCTATACATCCGGGGTATCAATGTTCAGTAATTTTCCTGTGAATCTGTTTGAGCTGCATAGATTTTCGATGCATCATATGGGAAAAGGTTGGAGAATGAAAGGCGACTTGGAAAGATATTGCTTATGGTCATGAAGAGTTTGTAACGTCTATACATTTGGGGCATCTGTGATTGATTATGTGTCTACCTCTGAATAGGTCTGGCCTGTACTGAATGGAAAAAGGTTGGAAAATTAGGGGTGATGCGAAAAGACTGTTCACAGTCATCGGGAGTTTGTGGCGTTTTTACATTTGTGGCGTCTATGATTGACATTCCCTTTGTGACACCTGATTAGGCTCGACCAGAAACATTAGTCAGACGGATGACAAGGGTTAGAAATACTGTAGGGATGTTTCAGAGATTAGTGTTTTATTTTATTTATTTATATATTAATTTTAAAATTCTAATAGTCTTCATGTGCCAGTATTAATTTTCGTAACATGAAAAAGTGTTAGAATGATTAAAGAGGAGATAAAGGTGGTGTGTGTGTGTGTGTGTGTGTGTGTGTGTGTGTGTGTGTAGGACATGCCAGTCATGTGCAAGCCGGCCGCTACAACACCCACACACACACACACACACACACACACACACACACACACACACACAGAATCAGGGCTTTTGACATTCAGGCTTTCTGTTTCATCCCTACATATTTTCTACTACTATGCTGTTACCGCGGCCGTGAGTGGGGGTTGGGGTAATGAGAGGAAGAGTGATGGAACTGTTTCCGGTCCCCACGCGTTGCAGTGTGCGTAGGGCAGGTACCACATTCCGTATTATACCTTGAATTCCTTTTTTCTTCTCGTTTTTCAATTTTTTGTGTTACGGTTACGTATTTTGTTGCTCTTGTGCCTGTTTTTGTGTTTATTGTGGCGTGTTTTTATGGATTATGGCCTAGATGTATTTTATCTTTCCCTCCCCCCCCCTATCCTTAGTGGTACGTTGATGTGTGTTGGCAAATGCTCAGACGAAGTTGTGTCCATGGTGCCACCTCTCCCTGCCTTCCCTCGTGTTACACGGGCAACTGGTAGCGCTCATGACTGGCATGTCACTCAGCCATATTGCAGAACTTCTGCCTATCAGAATTCTTTCATTCCCCGAACTGCATCTCTTTGGAACTCTCTTTCCCAGGGTTGTTTCCCTCCAAATTTCAACCCACAACTGTTCAAGTCTAACTGTTACAGATATTTTATGAACAGAGGACACCAGTAATCTGGTGTATGGATTATTTTTTTTTTTTACTCATTTGTTTTTCCTTCCTCCGTTCTGTTATTTATATAAAAAAAAGATACCTTTTTTTTATATCTTTTTTTTTTTAAGTTGCGTTGATATGTTTTATTGTGTTTGTACCTGTGTTTGTTGATAGATTTCTCTGCTTCTGTGTTGGTGTGTTATTATATTTTTCATTATTTTTGTTTTTGTGAATTTTTTTGGTTCCATGTATGTCGTGTGTGTGTGTGTGTGTGTGTGTGTGTGTGTGTGTGTGTGTGTGTGTGTGTGTGGTTTTTGCGGTTATTACGGTTTTTGTGTCAGTCTTCTTTATTTGTTTTGTTTTGTTTTTTTCAGGTGCTTACTCCATATAGCTGTGAGCGGACTCTCTCTCTCTCTCTCTCTCTCTCTCTCTCTCTCTCTCTCTCTCTCTCTCTCTCGTTAACCCCTTCGCTACGAGACGTCCCCAAACAGAGAAGTCCATTTATTTATTGTCATTCATCCATCCGTTCGTTTATTCTTTTTTAGTCCACAGTCTTTCGTAATCTCCCTCCTCCATTCATTTATTAATTAATTTTCATTCTTCATTCATTTCTCTATTCATTTTTCCTTGATTCTTCATTTTAATTCTCCTAGCCATTCTTCGTTCACTAATTTGTTTTTTAATTATGCATTCATTCTTAAGTCTTGTTCTCTTTTCTTTCATTTTTCATCCTTACTTCATTCCCTTATTTTCTTCATTTATTCACTCTTTGTTACTATTTTCCTCTTCATTTATTCATTCTCCACCTTGTTCATTTATTCTTTCATATTTCTTCTTCCTTCTTTCATTCTTTAATTCTCCTCAATCGTTATCGCTTCTTTCACATCTTTCCTTCATTCTTTCATTTATCTTTCTCTGTTCTTTCATTCCTTCGATCTTCCTCCTTTCTTTCATTCCATGCTTCCTTCATTTTCTCCGTTCCATTAATTATTTCCCTCTTCATTCATCCATCTCTTCCTGTATTCATTTTCTTTCATTCCATCCTTCATTCTTTCGTTCATTATCCTCCTTCCTTCATGCATTCCTTCTTTCATTCATTCTCCGTCGATCCTTTCTTCATTCGTGGCTTCATTTTCCACCTTCATTCATCCATACATCGTCCTTCGTTCCTTTTTTCATTCCCTCCTTCGTTCCATTATTCATTCCTCGCTTCACTTTCATCCTTCATTCGTTCATTCATCGTCCTTCATTCCTTTCTGCAGTCCTTCCTTCATGTATCCTTATTTATTTCCTTCTCTCTCTCTCTCTCTCTCTCTCTCTCTCTCTCTCTCTCTCTCTCTCCCGTCTCCCTCGCTTCAATCAGCCATGTCTCCAAGGAAGCTAATGTTGTTTATTTCCCTTGACTTCCCCTCCTTTTTCCTCTCCCCTCCCCTTTCACAACCCTCCCCTTTCCCCCTCTCCCCTCCCCTCCCCTCCCCTGTCGTCTATTTCCTTCCTTTCCCCTTCCTTCCCCCTTTCACTCCCCTTGCCTCCCCTCCCATCATTCCCCTTTCTTCCATCTCCCACTCCGATTCCCTATCCTTCACTTTCCTTCATTCCCCTTCCTTCCCTCCTCCTTTCCCCTCCCTTCCACATCCCTCCCTTCTCTTTCCGTTCCCCTCCCTCTCCCTTCCCCCCCGCTTCCCTCCTTTCCACTTCCCTCCTCTCCACTTCCTTTCCCCTCCCATGGTTTTCTCTTCCCTTTCTCCTCCACTCGCATCTTCTCTCCTTCCCTTCCCTCTCCCCTTTCACCTCTTCTCTCCACTCCCCTGCTATCCCCTTCCATTCCCTTCCTTCTTTCCTCCCCTATCCCCCACACTTCTTTACCCACCCATTCCCTTCCCTCTACCCTGTCCTTCGCTCCCCTTCATCCTCCTCCTCTTCCCTTCCCTTTCCATCTCCCCAGTATCATACTATCTTTTTTCCTCCTCTTTCATCCCATTTGCATTCTCCTTTTCATTCTCTCCAATCCCCTCCCTTCTGTTGCTTTCTCCCCTCTTCTCTCCTCCCCCTCATCGCTCCTCCATCTCTTCCTCCCAGCCCCACCTTGCATTTTCTCTCCCTCCCTTCCTCCCTCCCCTCCCCTTTTCTCCCCTCCGTCTCTTCTTGAAACCCGTCTTTACTGTGCCCTTCTCATCTCCCAACCCTTCCTCTCCGTAATCATATCAGCGCCCCTCTTTCTCCTGCATTGTCTGCTATTTCTCCCTTT